>NC_143228.1:6969696-7272727 GCF_030267445.1 Bombyx mandarina | reverse complement strand
GAGAAGCTTTGGCTAGAAAATAAGGTTAGTAAGTAGTAGTAACATACTACTACAAGTACAGACGGAGGGACACCAAGTCTCTAATAGCTTGACATGGAGGAAGCCTTACAGATCAACTCAAACTTTTATCTAAACTAATATCCATTTCCACTAATAAGACTCGATGGACTGCAATTAAATGCTCACGGTCGTTTGATTGTTAACAATACTGATAATGTCCTCTAGACAGTTGTTTATGATCATTTATATCTCTCTGTTATTACCTTCTATAAGAGCGTAACAAATAAACACGTGCTGGTATTATATAGCTATTTATAAAAAGCTAAATTATGACTTTTTGATAACTTGTAGAGCTCTTATCAGGATTTTAAAAGAATTCAGAAAATATAAATGACTCGGTTCACTCTTAAATGTTCTATTTAGTAGTTTTGCATAGCCACTATGGCAAATAAAATCGATTTCCTTGGTCTTAGGGTTTTTACTTAAACATACCTAATATGACATTCACACAAGTGCTTAATGTATTATCAAATCATGAAACGATTTTGCAGCCATTCGCTAGGGCTAACTTAAAGTTGCATCACTTATCATACTTATTAGACGGTACGCCTAATACCAAATGCTTAAAAGTTGTATATTTGTAATACAAGTATTGCTTCAAAATCCACAAGTTTCCAAAATTTTATTCGTCACATATCATAAAATGTAATTTACTGGTGGTAAGACCTCTTGTGAGTCTGCACGGGTAGGTATCACCACCCTGCCTATTTCTGCCGTGAAGCAGTAATGCTTTTGGGTTTGAAAGGTGGGGCAGCCGTTGTAACTATACTGAGACCTTAGAACTCATATCTCAAGGTGGGTCGCGGCATTTACGTTGAAAATGTCTATGGGCTCCAGTAACCATTTAACACCAGGTGGGCTGTGAGCTCGTCCACCCATCTAAGCAATAAAAATAAATTTGTATGCTTTGATACGATTATGAAAGAGCAATGTTTAATTTCAAAATGGCAATGCTCTTTCATCGAACATGAATTGTTGACTGGCCCAAAAAAAACCTATGACGTATTATCGAATTAAGATCTGTAAGTTTATGGATATTCGTTGTTTGGGTTTTCTTTAAATATGAACATTATATAATTTATATTAATATAGCATTATTGTATTATTGTAGATGTCTATGGGCTCTAGTAACTATTTAACACCAGGTGGGCTGTGAGCTCGTCCACCTATATAAGCAAAAAAAATATTAATAAAACCATTGATCGAAAAACGGATTGTGTAAAATAAACCTCAAAAGAAGAAACAGAAAAGTCCCTCCCTCTCTACGGTACCTATGGAGGAATGGATTATTACTGAAAATTTAACTTAAAGAAGGTTGACATCAGGCAGGGTGCCAGTCGTAAAAGTGATGCCAAATCCCTATGCAGCATGGCAAGAGAACATGCTACGTCAACCTCACATAATGTGAAATAAGAAGAAGAAGAAAAATAATTCATGATTTTTTAAAAGAATTCGTTATTTCGTTATTTTTTTTACTTAACGTATGCCTTTTTCTCATTTTGTTAGTAAGGCTCTTTTGTGATCCAACACTGCCTAAGCCTTTTCGGTCAGAGATAACGAATCTTTCTTATTTTTTACATTAAACAATCCAAGAACCGTAGGGAATATAAAATAAACAAATAATTCATGCAATCATGATACGAATCCTAAACATATACGAGATATTTACATACAATGTATACTCAAAACCTCCAGTAAAGTCAAATTCTACGTAATAAAAATAACTGTTTACTCACTTATAAACTTGGTTCTGTTAAAATATATGAATGTTTACACAAAAAGTTTTCTGTCTAGGCAAAATTACAATATTTTTACACAAAAACCAAAAACTGCTTTAGAATAAGGCCACTGTTTACATTTGGGACATAGCTTTTGATGACCCAAATAAAAAAAAAGTTACGTCCAAACATTGGAAAAGCGATGCAAATTTCTTAATTTACATCACAGTGTTTGGGTGGATTCTTGAAATTCGTTGAATCTTTTTCCGTGCAGGTGAGTACCTATCTAATTTTTTGTTATTCGGATGAAAAAGACGTTATAACATTATCTATACATACTTTAAATACATTTTGTATTTAAATTACGCTCGACCGATCGATAGAATCAATCCCTTCGTTCGTCTCTTTCCCCAGCGCGCTATGGTAACCATTTTCTTCAAACAAGATTTTGAGACTTTGACAGTAAAGAGTTCTTCACAGTAGCCAGTGGCTGCACTCCTGGTATTGCTTATATTCTTGAGCGATAGTAATTACGTTGCCAATTTCTCTTTTTTTTTTCATACCTAAACTGATAGCCTTGAGAGGCTATGTCAGCGTAACCGGGCGAGTAGGTGAGCTCACGGGCTTCAAACCGGGAGTATTGCTAATACTGGCCCTAACAACAGTAGTGCTTCACAGAATCCTCGACCGAATCGCAAACGCGACCCACTGAGATCCGGCGAGAAACTCAGTGGGCTGTGTCTATGTGTTAATTTAATTCTCTAGCTCTGGTAAACACTTACTACACCAGGTTAGCCGAAAGCTCGTTTGTCCAACTGCCCTGAGATTTCCTTCAAGCTCAAATTAATAAAAGGTGCACCTATTTTGATAATGAATAAAATATCGATAAAAATGAATATTGCTACTCTCATTTATAAGAAACGTATATTGACAGACGTTAATATAAATGCAACACACATTTTTTACTGTACATTGGTACTTCTGATATACTTCTGAGCTCATCTGATGATACCGGAGCCCATTGACTTGAATGTCAATTGCGTCATTGAGAAATTAATTGGGAATTTTAATTGTTTTGTAGTAATCATTTTCCTATCCTCGTCGAGTCTAATGCACAAATTATTGGCGGCTGAAATTTGCAGGATGGTTAAACCCACGGCTATTCCGTGGTTAAACCAACTGGTGCTAATATTATACGTATTTTAAGTTTAGTTAAGTAATCTATATTCATGCATATTTTAATTTATTTATTATAAAAAAAAAGAACACAATATTCCTAACCTAAAAGTACATGACAATGTTATTATCCGCAACATGCTTCATCAGATTACAGAAATAAAGTTATCAGCAACATGCTTCGTCAAAAAATATTTTAATTAAATAATTGAAAGAGTATGTTTCCAATCTACATAAACAAAATTAATGGAATAACCTAATTGCCAAAAACGTGTAGTTATGCCCCTTTAATTGTAACCATTTTTACCATAACCAGTAAGTGGGAAAGTACACATGTGTAATATGAATGGACTTTAAACACGCAATTCTAAATATTAACGAAACAGTGATAGAACAACTATAACTATATAGATTTTTGTACTGATCAGTAAGTCATCATTGACTGATTTGTTTTTCAATTTTACTTACGCTATGCAAAAGGTTTGAAGTTTTTTTTTTTTTTTTTATTGCTTAAATCTGTGGACGAGCTCACAGCCCACCTGGTGTTAAGTGGTTACTGGAGCCCATAGACATCTACAACGTAATGCGCCACACACCTTGAGATATAGTTCTAAGGTCTCAGTATAGTCACAACGGCTGCCCCACCCTTCAAACCGAAACGCATTACTGCTTCACGGCAGAAATAGGCGGGGCGGTGGTACCTACCCGTGCGGACTCACAAGAGGTCCTACCACCAGTAATTACGCAAATTATAATTTTGCGGGTTTGATTTTTACTGCACGATGTTATTCCTTCAACGTGGAAGTCAATCGTGAACATTTGTTGAGTACGTATTTCATTAGAAAAATTGGTACCCGCCTGCGGGATTCGAACACCGTTGCATCGCTACATACGAATGCACCGGACGTCTTATCCTTTAGGCCACGACGACTTCAGAAGGTTTGAAGTTAATTGCTAATAATAAATCAATGTTCTAAGTTATTACAATTGGCTTTTTTTTGCGCAGAGAGACCTATTCGCGGCAAAAGCAGACAGCGCTTCAGGGGTAGATCGAAAATTATCTTCGTCTTCGGCAGGCAGTATGAAGAACAAATGGTTGAAGGCTTTTCGGAGCCTAAAGCCGCCTAGCGCACCTCCGCCACACGTGCCAGATAAGTGAGTATCGTATAATATTATCGCTGCTAATTTTACTCACAATATCACCATAAATTTAAATTCTAACTAATTTATGATTACCTACACGACTTTCAAAAGTATTAATGGAAAATGTTTCTCTTTTTAAATAGTGTATTCAGAGCGATTAAGTAAAATAGTAATTAGCCAGATAACATCCTTTGTTCTACGTTCTTTTATAATACATATTAATGGATATTGTAATTTAGTTGTTTAAAAACACACCTCAATCAGAAAAAAAAACAAAATACATTTTCGATTTTTATATCTATAAAATGAATCAAATTTTATTTTCTAATGAATAGTTTTAAAATTTTCCAAGAGTCTTCGTATTTTCTACGAAATATGTACTTGGGTTTTCAAAAAGTGGTGCTTGAACTGCTTCGAAACTAATGAAAAGCAGCTGCTTACGTATTTGCTAAGAACGCTGCATTATTGAAATTCGTTTCCACTTCAGTAAAACTAAGAAAAAAAGATCTCCAAAGCAAATATCAGTAAATACAGTAAAATATTCGTATATAGTCAGATAATGCGAATAAAATAATGTAATATATAGTATTATATAATATATACAATAATTTACCGATACGAAAGATAAAAAAAATTCCGACATAGGCACGAAAATACACTAGCACAGAGAAAATAATTGTAGATGTTTTGTTGCACACAATATATTTTCAGAAAATACGAGACAGAAGTAAAAAAAAAGGTAAACAAACGTTCTCACTAAGTAAAGTAATGTCAGTGTACTGCAGATTTCCCGAATAGTAGAAATTCGTAATTAATTCGTGAAATGGTTTTGTTTCAAAACATCAATATCTGTGTTGTAAAGTAGATATTGTAATATTGTAATTTACGTAAACATAAATAACGTCAATCTGGCGTTTAGGTCGACCACAGGATTTAGCTCGTAAGATGAATTGGCCCGCATATCTATATCCCGCATAATCCCTGGAATCTAGAAGCGGTATGACTCACCTTAGTATTGGCTAACTGAACTAATTATACCATTTACGGGTTTATTGGAATCTATGCTATATATGAAACTATTTATAAATATTAATAACACAAAAACGGCTGAAGGGATTGGATAGAAATTTCATGGAACATTCAACTAAGAAAAGATTATTTCTACCGAAACTATATTTAGAAAAACTTGTTATAATCGGTTTAATTATTATTCCTACATAACCGTGTTTAAAATTATTTTCTAAGCAGTTTCCTTAATCCATAAGCAAATTATATAAATGTTATTAATAACTACTGAAACCCGGACGCGTTCTGATTTTAAAAAAATATATCGATAACTGGAAAGAACTCACGTAGCTCTTATCTTACGTTCATACTATTACAAAGACCTTCCCTGAATAGCAAATAATAATTGAACCAAGTCTTATCAAAATCGAATCAAAGGCTTAGCGACCCATATATATACATAAATTTTTGTTTAAATATATATCAAAAGCTAAATCGAAGGACAACGCATATACGTGCTGACCGTGAGTGATGGTAACATACGAAACAGCGAAAACAAATGACTCAAAATACAAACAATACCAATATATCTTTATATATATATACACGAGACATTGTAGGTGTGTACACGAATATCGACTAGATTGGAAAGGCGTTGTGCTGTCTGAACGATCGACATGTCGCCGAAATTGAATGAACCAGATAGTCTGTAATCACGAACAAAAGGAAGCTAGATCTGAAACTGGCGTATTATACACAAACAGTACGCCAACAACGAATTTCGTATTACATAATGTAAAACTATTAGACGCAATACACAAACAAGATTATTATAACGAGAACTTGCACAAAATCATGTAGAGCTTCTTTTAATAGTGCTTCTGGAAATCCGATTACACTGTCGGATAATTTGTAACTAGCAATTTAGTCTTAATAAATTACTATATAAATTGAATTAAATTGCACATTTAAAAGGGATCAGTGACAGGGATTTTGTCGGGTTCCTCCGGGAAAGGTACCCGACAATTAGGGCCGAGTATGTTAGGTATAGGGCCTCTCGTGGCAATCCCTCTCCCCCCGCGTCCGTCGCCGCGTTTCTCAACCGTGCCTCGGAGGCACGCCGCGCGCCCCCCGCCGCCGCGTCAAGTTCGAGCGCACGTTCCCACGATGCGGCTCACGTAGCGCCTAACGCTACCCCCACCCCCGCGCCCGCGTCGATTACGTCATCTCGCGCTTCGTCCGTCGCGACCTCGATTGTTTCGAGTTCAGGCTCCGATACCGAATCGGAGATGGATTTCGAATCCGCGTCAAGCCCTCAGCCTGGAACTTCGGATGGGTTCCAAACCGTAACGCGCGGTAAAAAGCGTACTCGCGCCGTGGAGTCCCGGAGCTCCACGACGAAGCAGACAAAATCCGCGACCGCCTCCCGCCCGCAGGTAGTCGTGACACCGGAGTCGGACTCCGCTCGCCGCGTAACCCCGCCGCCGCGTCCCAAGCCCGCGCCCGCTCCTAAAGCAGCTGCCCCGCCCCCGCTGATTCTCCAGGAAAAAACTGCGTGGAACCGCGTTTCCCAGGCCCTTCAGGCAAATAAAATCAACTACACCCATGCGCGTAACGTCGCGCATGGGATTCAGATCAAGGTCGCAACGCCGGGCGACCATAGGGCCCTCTCAGCATACCTCCGAAAGGAGAACATAGGTTTCCACACCTATGCTCTTCAGGAGGACCGCGAGCTCCGCGTAGTAGTACGCGGAGTCCCCAAGGAGTTGGACATAGACTATGTTAAGGAGGATCTGACCGCTCAGGCCCTCCCGATAGTTAGTGTGCACCGGATGCACAGCGGGCGGGGCAAACAGCCCTATAATATGATACTCGTGGCGTTAGAACCCACCCCGGAGGCCAAAAAGAAGATCGCATGTCTCACGACAATTTGCGGCCTATCCGGGATCTCGATCGAAGCCCCCCATAAGCGTGGCACTCCCGGGCAGTGCTACCGATGTCAGCTTTACGGCCACTCGGCTCGTAATTGCCACGCGCGCCCCCGCTGCGTAAAGTGCCTCGGCGACCACGCCACACTAGATTGCTCGCGTGTTAGGGAAACCGCGACCGAACCTCCAAGCTGTGTCCTATGCCTTAAGCAAGGGCACCCCGCGAACTACCGTGGATGTCCTAGGGCTCCGCGAAAACGTCCGACCCACCCAGCCCCCCGAACCGTCGGCCCAAAGACTTCGGCGCCTTCAGTGCCGAAACCCGCCTTCGTGCCGGCTGCAGTTCCCACGGTGTCGGCGTGGAAAAAACCGCTGCCGTATACGAAGGCGGGAACGGAAACCGCACCCCCGCCCCCGCTCGTGACACGCCCCGCGCCCCAGCCCCTGCTCGCACCTCGCCCCGCGCCCGCGTTCCGTCCCCCGCAACCCTCTGCCGCCAACGACTTCGCGCTCGTGCGTGACTTCGTCACCGCGGTCAACTTCGACCGTCTGCGATCGTTCGCAGACGCGATACGTAGGTCGGTAACCCCCGAACAGCGGCTCGCGGCCGCTTTCGATCACATGGACGTTTACGAGTCCGTGTCGCGTACGTTATAAAATCTTTACCGGTAACCAATGGCGCAAAAAGGTAGAGAAAAACCGTATTCCCTTACGTTAGCATTCTACAATGCTAACGGACTCGCGCGGCAACGCGATCAAATTTTCGAATTCCTCCGCGATAATCTTGTAGATATTCTATTAGTGCAGGAAACCTGTCTGAAGCCCTCGCGTCGCGACCCGAAAGTCGCGAATTACGTCATGGTTAGGAATGACAGACTCACCGCCTCCAAAGGCGGGACTGCCATTTACTATAGGCGGGCCCTGCACGTTGTCCCTCTCGATACTCCCTCGCTCTCACATATCGAGGCGTCAGTGTGCCGTATCTCGCTGACGGGACACCAGCCGATCGTCATCGCATCCGTTTATCTCCCCCCGGACAAGCCCCTTCTGAGCAGTGACATCGAGTCACTGTTCGGCATGGGAGACTCCGTCATCCTGGCAGGCGATTTAAATTGCCACCACACTAGGTGGAACTGCCATCGTACTAACGTTAACGGTAGGCGTCTCGACGCGTTTATAGACGACCTCACCTTTGAAATAGTCGGTCCCCCAACTCCAACATGTTATCCGTATAACATCGCGCTCCGTCCGAGCACTATAGACCTGGCATTGCTTAGGAACGTAACTCTGCGCTTGCGTTCCATCGAAGCAATGTCAGAGCTCGACTCAGACCACCGACCTGTCGTTATGCAGCTCGGTCGCCCCCACAACCCAGTCACTGTTACGAGGACCATGGTGGATTGGAATAAGCTGGGCACGTGCCTAGCCGACACCGCTCCGCCAATCCTCCCTTACGGCCCGGATTCGAATCTATCCCCCGAGGACACCGTCGAATCCATAAACATCATTACCGATCACATATCTTCCGCGATCATTAGATCTTCTAAAGAAGTCGATGTGGAGGACAGCTTCCACCGCATCAGACTGTCCCCCGATCTTAGGAATCTCTTAAGAGTTAGGAACGCGGCAATCCGGGCCTACGATCGTCTTCCCACGCATTCAAACCGGATTCGGATGCGTCGTCTACAACGCGAAGTCCACTCCCGCTTAAGCGACGCGCGTAACGATAATTGGCATAGTTATTTAGAACAACTCGCGCCCTCCCACCAAGCATACTGGCGACTAGCTAGGACTCTCAAATCCGAAACTACCGCTACTATGCCTCCCCTCGTACGCCCTTCAGGCCAACCACCGGCATTCGATGACGATGACAAGGCTGAGCTGCTGGCCGATGCACTGCAAGAGCAGTGCACCACCAGCACTCAACACGCGGACCCCGAACACACCGAGTTAGTCGACAGGGAGGTCGAGCGCAGAGCTTCCCTGCCGCCCTCGGACGCGTTACCCCCCATTACCACTGACGAAGTTAGAGACGCGATCCACAACCTCCAACCTAGGAAGGCACCCGGCTCCGACGGCATCCACAACCGCGCGCTAAAATTTTTGCCAGTCCAACTGATAGCAATGTTGGCTACAATTTTAAATGCCGCTATGACGCACTGCATCTTTCCCGCGGTGTGGAAAGAAGCGGACGTTATCGGTATACATAAGCCGGGCAAACCGACAAACGAAACTTCTAGTTACCGTCCGATTAGTCTCCTCTCGACGATAGGAAAAATTTACGAACGGCTCCTTAGGAAACGCCTCTGGGATTTTGTTACCGCGAACAAAATTCTCATTGACGAACAGTTCGGATTCCGCTCTAAACACTCGTGCGTACAACAAGTGCACCGCCTCACGGAGCACATTCTGATAGGACTAAATAGGCGTAAACAAATCCCGACCGGCGCCCTCTTCTTCGACATCGCGAAGGCGTTCGACAAAGTCTGGCACAACGGTTTAATTTATAAACTGTACAACATGGGAGTGCCAGACAGACTCGTGCTCATCATACGAGACTTCTTGTCGAACCGTTCGTTTCGATATCGAGTAGAGGGAACTCGTTCTCGTCCCCGTCAACTGACCGCCGGAGTCCCGCAAGGCTCCGCGCTCTCCCCGTTATTATTTAGTTTGTATATCAATGATATACCCCGGTCTCCGGAGACCCATCTAGCGCTCTTCGCCGATGACACGGCTATCTACTACTCGTGTAGGAAGATGTCGCTGCTTCATCGGCGACTCCAGATCGCAGTAGCCACCATGGGACAGTGGTTCCGGAAGTGGCGAATAGACATCAACCCCACGAAAAGCGCAGCGGTGCTCTTCAAAAGGGGTCGCCCTCCGAACATCACTTCGAGCATCCCACTCCGTAGTAGGCGCGCAAACACCTCCGCCGTTAGTCCCATCACTCTCTTTGGCCAGCCCATTCCGTGGGTCTCGAAGGTCAAATATCTAGGCGTCACCCTCGACAGAGGGATGACATTCCGTCCCCATATAAAAACGGTACGCGACCGCGCCGCGTTTATTCTAGGACGACTCTATCCAATGCTTTGTAGTCGAAGCAAACTGTCCCTCCGCAATAAGGTAACTCTCTACAAAACTTGTATACGCCCCGTCATGACGTATGCAAGCGTAGTGTTCGCTCACGCAGCCCGCACCAACTTGAAATCCCTTCAGGTTATTCAATCACGATTCTGCAGGATAGCCGTCGGAGCGCCTTGGTTCCTTAGGAATGTGGATCTCCACGACGACCTGGAGCTCGACTCTTTTAGTAAGTATCTACAGTCGGCATCGCTGCGCCATTTTGAGAAGGCGGCACGACATGAGAACCCTCTCATCGTAGCCGCTGGAAATTACATACCCGACCCAGTAGACCGAATGGTAAACCGTCGACGTCGCCCAAAGCACGTCATTACGGATCCTCCTGATTCATTAACGGTGCTTTTAGGCACCACAAGCACCGGTCACCGTCCTCGTCGAACCCGTCGCTTGCGACGAAGGGCTCGACGAGCGAACTAACCCATAGACACAGCCCACTGAGTTTCTCGCCGGATCTTCTCAGTGGGTCGCGTTTCCGATCCGGTGGTAGATTCTGCGAAGCACTGCTCTTGCTAGGGTCAGTGTTAGCAACTCTCCGGTTGAGCCCCGCGAGCTCACCTACTAACGTTAGGGTGAAGCTGAAATAGCCTCTCAAGGCTATCAGCATAGGTAGGAGAAAAAAAAAAAAAAAAAATTTAAAAGGTACTAGTGGTCCCGCAGTAGTCGAAATTCGACTATAATTAACTGAAATTATAAGTTTGAACATCATTATGGTTCTATTGTCAAAGAGACAAAGACTATTTATTATATTTCTATAATCACAGATTTCGCCAAGACTACACTATACAAATAAAATTAATGATAAACCATATTAAGTAATCTGTTCTCAATTTGACCACAGACTCTAAGCAATAACAAAAGTTTGACAGTAAACAAATAGTATGTGTGTATGTAAGAGTATATAAGTGTGTGTCAAATACATGGTAGTGCGTGTGATGTTTTTTTTATTAATTTAATGCATAATTAAAAAAAAAGAATTGCATTGTGCACTTCTTCTCCATATTCTCTATAAGTGTGGAAAATTTCATACTCCTCCGTCCGCGAAATTTTCGTAAAAAGGGATACAACGTTTTTGCTTCACGTATTAATATACTTATATAGATTCAATAGGTAGGGTAGGTATTCAACAAAATCAGACGATTTAACTTGCACACTGCATAGTCTTTGAACTGAAGATAACGAGATGCATACAAGAGTTAAAATATTTGCTCGAAACAAACGAAGCCGTACGCTAGATTTGACTTTTCGTAAAATATTTTTACAGAAACTCTTTGATGTCCCACGTTTTAGAGGATTCTGCACCGATAAACGTCTGACTATTCATTAAAGGAACGAGTCGCAATAGCCTCATAGCCGCTAGCTGTTGCTACCATATTTTCTTAACACATCCAACATCTTCTCTTCAATTTACTTCTACTACCCTAATTCTTACTACTTATTTCACACAACTTTCCCAATTTTTCCAGCGATAGGACATAATGTTAACCTACACTGTGGATACCACCGTCCTACATATTTTTCTAGTTTAGCATTCACTCGTAACAGTTTTTAGGGTAGGATAGCCGTATAGCAAATCTTTTGAGGCTTGAAACCACAAGTCTCAAGGTAAGCATTGCAAGGTAAGCATATGTGATGTCAATGGAATCGAATAGCGACAATTCCCCGTGTACATCATGAGCTGCAGGCTCAACTAATACAAACTCAAAATCGGACGTAGTCGTGGTTTATATTTATTTTCAATTTTATACCGAATTTTAAATTCCGCTGTCTTTGAGAAATTGCGACTACAATCCTTACTAATAGTAGACACTAACGTGAAAATTCCATACAACTTGACTCCTACACATGACACAATTTCCATTGCAGCGCATACACGTTTAATCAAAATTAGATAGTCCTACTGAGCCAGGAATCTAGTCTCGACTATACGCCGTATACATTTACGACGTAGACAGTTTTGATTACGGCCTAACTTTTACAAAAAAAATACCCTTATTCACTAGTAGGTAAAGTTCACCGAATCGTTAAAGTCGCCACAATGACGTCAAAGTTATTGTAGTCTAAAAGATAAGACGTCCGGTGTGCTTGAATCAAACGATGTGATTATAACGGAGTTCAAATAACGCAGGTAATTTTATTCTAAGGAAATATACACTTAACACGTGCTCACGAACGACTTTCAGGACAAAGATTAAGACTAAGACTAAGATTAAGACTATGATCGAATATCCTAGGGAGTAAGTATTCACATTGCTACAGACGATCACGATGCCTACCGGTGCCTTCAGTCAAATTGTGATTCCAGCAAGAAGGAAGCTAATTTTAATTGTATATACATAATAATATGTCTTCGAATTGCGTTCTCGGTGGCGTAATGTACTTTGTGTATCTTTGTATCACAATATTTAACTAGTTCAGTTTACACCACGCTATTAATTCAAATTATGAAGTGTGTAATATTTTGCTTTACAGGTTTTACACGTACATTTCTGTGTTTGTATCATTGTAAGATATTCATTTTAATCACTTGTGCCTATTTGTGAGAGATTCAAAATAAACTCAAAGAATATAATATAATAATTGCAATAAATCCAACTGGTACTAATTGAATCTCTTACAATATTAATCAAATTTATTGGTACTCTGTGATGACCTCGATTTTTGACAGGTGGATTTAAATAATGTACATACCTACTAGTGAAGCCTTATGTTGTTGATTCGAATATTCTTTATTCATTTCAATTTCAATCCACACATCGATACATCACAGAATGTAATTGCAATACTTTGTCTATTTTATAAATTGTCACGATTTTGGTGTTTTGTTCATGTTGTTATTTCTCTCTTTTTGCATCATTAAGAAAAAATCAAATGTACCACGCTGTGTCAACGGTTATGGCGATGAGGTAATTGTGCCCTGTAGGTGTGAGATTTGTGACACGAACTGATAAATGTGCTACTATCCTCGATACATGCCCCTGAAACTACTTACTCATCCTTTCTCACTTAGCAAGTACACTCAAATATAGCATGTTTCTGTACCACACAATATTTTAAGTAGTTTTAATGTTCACCGGCTTTATTCCGCTACACCAAGCTTCAAGGCAAAGGCAACGTTCCCGAAATGCCCTTTAATTATATTAAATTCGCTCACTCGCTCGCTTTCGATTAAGTTCGCGTTTCTTAAAAATCTGCTGATGTCGCTTTGTATTCTGGTTGTTGGTTTTAATTAAGTGAAAATTCTTTGTTAGAGACAGTTCATGACATTTCTAGAAGAACGTTAATTAAACGAAGCCCATTAAGGCCTGTGATTACTTTTGTGCTAATGTTGGTAGGTAAACGATTACCACCGCCGACTTGGTCAACGGCGTCTCACCTTAACCTTGGACGCCATCGATTAATTTCGCTGTCGTGTTTTACACATGCAACCACATACGATCAATTTATCGATGAATTCTAAATGTCTCCATTTGTAGTCTGCCTTATTTCTATGGATGACGCAAATACACATTTCGTCTTTTCGCATTAAAAGTGTACGATTTCCTAAAATATTCGAAATTGAGTTAATATGCGGAATCATTTGGTATCACCAGTAGGTATTTTTCTCGTAAATACTGTCAAAAGAGCGTAGTTTAGATTTAATTATTTTTTTCGTTTATCTATTATTTGACTACTATTAACAAAATGAATACATAATTTTATCTTACTTTAAAAGACAGATAATGTAACTGGTAAAAAATAAATGTTGCAAAGATGATTAATATTAAAAACATCAATCAACCTTTCATCATCAAACACAAAAAATCATCAATCAACCTTTAAAACACTCTCGTGTAAAATTAAATAAGTTTTGAGATTATACAGTTTTAATGCGACAAGACGATTTATGTTGTGTTCCGTAATTTCGATTTTGAAACCATTGAAAACAATAACTATAATAAATTTGTAATAGTTAGTTTTTGCAATAATATAGAAACTACCTACAAAATTATATAATTAAAATATTTTATTTCGTAGGAGAAATGGTGCGGCGCGCGAATCTATGCGTTCAGGAGATTCCGAGGCACACAATTTCCAAGAATATACATACAAAAAAATCACACCTTGCGATGTATGTTCACAAGTGCTACGAGGTAAGTAATCTCTATTTATAAAAATGAATTGCTGTTCGTTAGTCTCGCTAAAACTCGAGAACGGCTGTACCGATTTGGCTAATTTTGGTCTTGAATTATTCGCGGAAGTCCAGGGAAGGCTTAAAAGGTGAGAAAATATAAAAAAGCTCGGAATTATATAAAAACAAACAATTTTGTTTTTCCTTTGATGTGTCCCCTTGATTTGTCTTTTATTTATCGATTGAGGCACTTCGAACTCTGCCGGGTCAGCTAGTACATTCAAAATTTTTTATAACAAGAAGTTTTTGACATAAGCTCAGTACCTATTGTTGTTGTTAGGAACACACCCAACTAATAAATTTGTTGGCGATCTAGACTATGATACCAGAAGTCGTATTTGAAGTCCAATAGGCGTCGGTTTCTTTGTTATAAAGATTCGGCTATTTAAGTCTTCGTTTCCAATTTTTTTTCTCGAATATCTACCAACTTTGGCAACATCTTAAATACCCTCGGAAATACATTTTAATATTAGAAGTGAGAGGTGCAATGAAGTCCTTGTTTCGTTCAAGTCAAATACATAATAGTAATAATAAAGTTTGTTTTACTAATATTGAAAAATAAATATCAATAGGAAAAGCATTTTTAACGATTGATCAATTTTATAAACATATCGTGAGTTTGTTTTTTCAAATTATATGTTACGAGAATCAGCTGAAGTATTTCAAGATTCGTGTTACATGTAAGAAACCCACAAAAAGTATTGTACCGATAAAAGTCTTTGTTCTAAAATCTCTAATTAGAGACTACTTTGGTAGCCCCAGATAAAGTCCTTAATCGCGTACAAATCCGATTATTTTATTTCTGTTTTCAGCTCTTCGGAGGATTTATAATTACAATGTTTTTTTAAGATAGCAACGAAATTAATAAAGTTAAATATTTTATAAGTTTATTACGCGGTTTTCATACTTTACTATAGTAGGCTACTTAGATGATACACGTCCTTACGGATCCATCAGATGCAATAACCTTTGCATTAGACGCCTTCAGCTCTAACACTAGGAGCAGGCTTAGGGACCCCGGTAACCGTACTCGTCAAACTCGACAAAGAGTTCGCCGTGCAACCTAACCCATGAATCAGCTCGCTGAGTTTCTCGCCGGATCTTCTCAGCGGGTCGCGATTCCGATCCGGTAGTAGATTCATTCGCGAAGCAGCTGCTCTTGAGCTGTTAGGTCTCCTTCGGAGGCGCTTGGGTAGCTGTTAGCAAATCCCACCCCTGCTGGCTGAGCCTTTGCTCGCCCACCTGTCCTGGTGAAACTGGAAAGGCCTCCAGGCTACCAGTAATCCATCAATCATAAAAAAAAAAACTTAGATGATGCAGTTAATAAGATTCTAAAACCGATCTTTCCATTTATTCTACAAAATATTTGCTAGAAAACCATCACAGTTCTCAATATTTACAGTAAACAGCTTTTGAATTTTCCATGCTTCAAACGAAAAAGAATTTTTACTTCGCGGCAGAATGGTGGTAGAATCTCAATAAGTCTTGCCATCAATAATTAATAAAAACCAAAATAGCTTTCTTAGTCAAAACATTTACAAAAAATCAGGTACATATTGACACGCTAAGATTAATATATCTTGATAAAGCTATAGAATATTGTTAAATTCATAATTTGATCACAAAACAAATAACACTCGGGCTGCGTTCGTGTTTGTGGTGGTACAGCCCGCGCAATCGATATTATAATGTCGTAGCAAAATCGACTAAGCACGTGCCATATCTCAATTTTCCTTCATCGCATATTCTCGAGGCAATTTTCTAACGTATCAAATTTCAACAAAACGAACAAATAAAACTACAAATATCAACAACACGTAAACGTACAAAAAACAACTTCTTCATTACTAATCCTACTAAGAATGACAAGAATTCTTTAATTATATGAATTCACAGCGTTATAGTGACTATACATAATAATATGCCTACTGATTTTTGTGAAAACTAAGATATGCACTGGCATATCACAGAATTTTTTATTTTGAAGTGAAAACTTCTTTAGAATCGTTGTGATTTCAAACCAGTTGCAACGGAAAAAACGACAGGTAAGAGACACAAATACAAAAATGTGTAGGATGAAGCCAGCAAAGAATGAGACAGAAATATACATACTATAGCGCCATCTGTGATATTTTTTAATACTAACGTGTGTATGAAAGCTCTTGTAGTGAATTTTAATTTAGGATTATACGTGAAATTAAAATATCAATTCACAGAGGGCGCTACCTTACAATTATTTACTAATGACAAAATTTTACACATACTTAAGACGTTTAGGATAATTGTATTTGAATTTTGGAAGGTTTCACTTCTGCCACGTGGGAATTGCACACATTTTGTTTTTATTATTATTTATTTATAACTAGCTGACCCGGCAGACTTCGTGGTGCCTCAATCTATAAATCAAAAATAATCCGTCCGATTTTGTGTGTCCACTTTGATGTGTCCCCACACATCAAAGGAAAAAAATTATGATATTTTTATTCAATTCTGAGCATTTTCATATTTATCTACCTTTTAAACCTTCCCTGGACTTTTACGAATAATTCAACACTAAAATTAGCCAAATCGGTCCAGCCGTTCTCGAGTTTTAGCGAGACTAACGAACAGCAATTCATTTTTATATATATAGGTTAAAAGTTTTGATTTTTCATTTGCTACAACTAGTAGTTAATTCGTGGTTTAATTACGGGCGTGGTTTCTTCACACCCGTATGCTTAAAAATTACGTGTTTAACTTGTTTTAGTGAAGGTAGGCCGTATTTTAATTTTCAAACCCGTACAGGTAATATACAGGCAATACACCCATGTTGCCTATTGATTCCGTAAATCCTTAAGCAGCATTAATGAATGCCTGTTTTTGAGTAGCTGGGGTAGTAGGTGGACGTTATTACAATATAATCATGTTTTCAATTTACATCTCAACTTGGGCGATTGCGTTCACATTGGAATATGTTAGACTGCCCGAAAAAATACCGTAATGTTTCCAGGGCTTATGTATGCGAGTTTCTTTCCACCGTGACTTTTATATACTTCAACAGATTCAGGTACGCGAGGCCTCGTTAGAATCCTTAAAGGCTTCAAAATCATCCCGAGTGACGCTGTCTTTTTAAGAGCAGTTTAAGAGATATTTCTTTTAAATTCAATATTATTGTTTTTTATAAATATTCCTTTAAAGTAATGTCAACGCCTAAAGAAAACGTTGAACAGGCTTAGTTTATTTGATACCTCAGTTTAAAGAGAAATTCATCAAATAATAAAAATAAAAAAATCCTGAGAGGTGTCAATAATATATTCGTCATAAATTACAAAGATTTTGGGTGTGTAAGCGAAATTATTAATACAATGAAAAACTTGTCCTGTGTTTTATTTTAGTAACTTATTACAATATTATTGTCAAAAATAATGATATCATGCCTTTCAAGAGTCCTATTGACGTTGTATATTTCTCATTCGTCTTCAAATTAATTTAAAAGGATAAATATTGTACTCTAAGATTTATTTTGGAAGCCCACAGCTCCTTTGTAAGAATACGTACGTAAAGGTAACAAAATATTTATTAAAAGTCAAATCACGATTTTTCTATTATGATCCGGTGCTTTTTAACGAATTTAGCGATAATTATGAAAGAGGTTCTAAAACTTTCCGATCTTGAGTCTTCACCGTGCATTAACTGCCAACAGTTTTAGGTCACTGAGTAGTTAAACAATTCCTGCCACTCCAGTTTTCAAAACAAGACTTTGATTGATGCCGACGCGCGCGAACTTATGCGCGAATTTAATCGAATTAAAATTTGTCAGCGGCTGCTCGTTCATTGTTCGAAGCTCGACAATCTGTTCGTAACGAGTTATTTCAGAACTATTTAAACGTTGAGCATCACATTGTACTTCATTGCCTTTTTTCTCCAGTTTTTTATTATTTTTTATTGCTTATATGGATGGACGAGCTCACAGCCCACCTGGTGTTAAGCGGTTACTGGAGCCCATATACATCTACAGCGTAAATGAGCCACACACCTTGAGATATAAGTTCTAAATTTCTAAGGTCTCAGTATAGTTACAACGCCTACCCCACCTTTCAAACCGAAACGCATTACTGCTTCACGGCAGAAATAGTCGGGGTGGTGCGGACCTAACCGTGCGGACTCACAAGAGGTCCTACCACCCGTAATTACGCGTAATTTTTGCGAGTTTTTGATTTTTATTACACGACGTTACTCCTTCACCGTGGAAGTCAATCGTGAACATTTTATAAGTCGTATTTCATTAGAAAAATTGGTACCCGCCTGCGGGATTCGAACACCGTTGCATCGCTAGATACGAATGCAGCGGACGTCTTATCCTTTAGGCCATGACGACTTCAATACATTCGTGTTAACAAACGACTTATGAGAAAACAATAGGGGGCTTACAATCAATTTTATTGTTCTTAGGTCACACCAGACAAGGTCTGCGTTGCCGTTTATGCAAAATGAACGTCCATACAGATTGTATGCCACAAGTAGGCAAATGCCAAACAAAGTCCCGACTCTTGCGCAGACAGAAAAGCACTTCCGAAATCGAGTCTCACAGAGTTCAAGAGACTGCATTCGAAGATGAAAGTAAGCCTCATTGACCATCATTATTAATACGCATATGTATCAAACAACACTCGCTACATACTTAAGGTAAATTTTCGACTATCATTAGGTGTAAATATTTGAACCGAGATGTTGAAAGTCAATATAAAATAGAAACTAAAATTAATCACTGAATACTTTTCGTTCGTTTTTACTGATAATTATGCAATCCGAAGTCGTGGTAAGTTTTATCCTCATTATGTACATTTCATTTAAATAACACACTATCGTCTGATAACGATTCTAAGACACAAGGTAAAAAAAAATATTCATGAAAACTTCAAATTTACTGAAAACAAAACTACCACTTTAAAATATTATACCATACAATTTTACATTTGCCTTTAAGGTCATCATTAACAATGCAATTTCATACTAATATACACGAGCTACAGCTAACACAATCAGATGCTTAATTCACGTTGTCCAGGAGCGGAAGACGGGTGGCTGCCAGGACAGAGACTCACCAAGATTTCATTCAAGAAATCTGTCGAGTTCGATGATGATTTTGATAGCTTCTGTGACGAGGGTACAGTATGAGTCCAGAGTGACCCCGTGCAACCTCCCGAAGCGTTCGACTATACTAACATTGTAACCATTGTACTAAAAGTGATACCCCACAAACTTGATAATTGTACAAAACCTCACTCACTAACGGCTGCAAACAACCATTAGCGCAACTCGTGTACACAACCTCGCCTTGTTAGAACTAAAACATTGTATTGATTACTTTACGATTTACCAAATCTGTTTAACAGTAACTAATTCAGTCTAGCCACTTTAGATTCTGTGTAAATGTATCATAAGCAATATTATAGGTCTAACGAACGAAACATATTCGCCATACATGTACTAGGTGACCACATTCGTAATCGCGATCCTGATCTAATCGAATTTCGATACTCAGAGGAGGAAGTGGATCAGACCTACCAAGTTCTGAAGCGCGCCAACGAAATATCGAAGCCGGGCGGCGGGGGGCCCGTAGTGCGCGTGTCGGCGCCGGAGGAGTGTCCCGCGGCGCGGTCGCCGGCGAGGCCGTCCGCCGGACTGGCTGTCGCACCCCAGCCTCTCTCTTCCAGCTCAGGTCTGGCGCCGCACCCGAGCTCGATCGCTTCTCGCTCGAGTCGCGCCGTAGGCCGCCGGCCGCCGCGCCGTCCTTCGCTCGGTCGAGGCGCGTGACGGCCGTCCGGCAGCTTTACTCAAATCACTCGTTTTCAGTAGTGTCGAATTGTTTTTTGCACGCATCGTATAGTCGCGGGCGCAGGGCGGGGGCGGGGTGCGGTCGGTACTGAGCGCTGCTTGTCGGTAGGCGCGGCGATGCGGCCTGACGGCGGCGTGCGGCGGAGGCTCTTCGCCGGAGTCAAGAGTTTATCGATGTGGGGCTCACGGTCTCGTCGCGGCTCTCCTCAACACCGATCAATTTCTCTACCGGAAAGTACGCGCCCACGGCTGCCGTAGCGCATCGCTCTAGTCGTCTCACGGCTTTGTTTGTCCAGTCCTCCTGCTGGGTCACGGTGCAACGTTTTTGTTTGTGTCACTTTGTGTGTTCAGTATTTTATGTTATTTTATGTTCAGTTTCGCGATTGCAGTGTTAGTTTAGAATATAGGATTGAACTAGACGAAGCTCGGAAAAACCTTAGATGCTTGAACCTATCCTGCCTAAAGGTTCTGTCACAGGAATGGACAACCGCGATCGAACTTCCCGAACCCAATCATACTTAAATACATTCTTTCGTGTGAAGTGCTGTACGTTACTGTTTTTGTTTCATTTTTTTTTTATTCATTTCATTTATTTTGTTTTGTTCGCACATTATTTTTGCAGAATCGGAGCAGACGACAACGAGACCTTTCGGACAGCCCTTATGTTTCGTTAACGAAAATGGTGATCCACCACCTTCAATTCTCAAGTCCACAGCAAGCGTTCGCAAGAAAAAATGATAAATATATAATTCGGTCCGTCGGGAACGATGTCATTAAATGAGTCCCGCCCATGACAGGGCAGTGCACGCAACGCGGTAGTGTAATTCGTTCTAGAGAACCGCTTCACGGATGTCTTGTTTATACTTTTATAAAATTTACCCCGAAGCGCCCCGCGTACTGTGATATGTAAAATGTTATTGTAATAAAAGTTAAATCTGAGCAACATTTTTTTTCTGATTACCATTTAGCACTGATTTTTAATTATTCGCGTATTACATCCTCCGAGAGAGCGTTTTGATGTAAGTGATGCATGGCTTTCCGAGCGTGCCCCTAACTGCATGTCGTTTTTTGGCGATGATATACGAACAGACACTCGTTATTCCTCTTCACTTGCACCAAATTACCCGCAGCCTTCTCAACCCAGAACTCAGCAACTATCGTATCACGTTTCACGAATCTCTTAATACTTAAAACAAAACTAAATCACGCGCCACGGAAAATATTGTTATCCAACACGAAATTAGAACTCTCATAAATCGACTATCGAAGACTTTTCTGTTTGTTTCGTTTTGTTTGTTCACTTTATGGCGTTATCTATTATTTTTTTTCTCTCTCATTAATTTCAGGGCATTACCTCGGGGCTATTTAGTGATAGTATCAAAACAATTACAGATTAGTTTCCTGTTTACTTGTCCACACAGGTACGATGAAGAACTCGAAGAGTGCCCAAATGTTGAGGCAAGCTGACCGCACCAGTCCCTTACCTGGTACCAATAATGTCTTCATAATAAACGACCCTCGTAGAACTCCACACGTTAGCAATTATGAAAATAATGAAAATTTCATGTATAAGACGAAATCATGTCTTACTGTATCTAAAATTACTGATCACAGGCTGCATCCGAAACATAGAATTCATATCGCAGTAGCTATCATCGATAATTATCAAATTCAATTATTCGAGAATGCGAGGAGTCACACACGTATTTCGGATAGGAATTTCTTCTATACACTTCATCTTTTTCTATCCTGTATCTTATTCTAACTAAAATTTATTAATATTTTTATTTGCACTGCTTTCGCACTTTTTCGTCGTAGTTCTTGTACATAAACTATTATTTTAATTTTATATGTAGCCCTGTTGCGGTGGAAATTGTTTGCCTACTTACAATAATATAATATTTTTTAACATAGTGAACTTTGTTTGTCTTCAATATAGGTACTAACATACATTTAGCGTTAGCTTTGATGAAATGAATTTTAGTAAATGAGTTATTTTTCGTAATAGGTTGTACATTCAAATGAATCTCACATGAAAATCTATTTAATTACCTCTAACTATCGAATCGTAAATATGACAACATATTGTTAAGTAACAAATTTAACACTTTTACACACAAAAATATACTATTTCAATATTGAATAAGTCTTAACATTCAAATTGAAGAATTATGGTAATCTAGGTAAGTTCTCATGCTCACATTGAGTCAAATGTTATAGCACCGCATTCACCGAGACGTCAAAAGTTGAACCTTAGGATGAAGAGCTTGTCGTTGGACTCGCCAGAGTGTGGAGAGCTGAGGCGTCGACCAGCACGAGACCAACAGCCCTCGCAGGGCAGCCGTGTCCTATGTACGAATACATACAGTAATAAAACTACCCGAGTCCACAAAATAATGCTATATGACTTACTCAATCTTCAAACATCGAATTGAAAGGACATCAACACAAACTCCCAAACAGCGACGCGATCATTGATTTATTTCCGACGTTCAGACGTGTACAATAGTGAATTAAGCACATCAAAAATGTTGGAAGTTCGTGACTGACCTTTCTTCGCAGAATATTATTATGAGAATCAACATACCGCACAACAGTCTACTTTTTCTTTTGTAACCTTAAAAACAGATTAATAACAATAGCGTTATTTGGACTTGGGTATTTGATGTCGAGCAGTTTTGTGGGCACAAGCGATGTTTACCAGAGAGAAAATCCCTTCGGCTTAGCTTTTGTGTGTTTTGAAATTTATTGTATTGTTTTAGCACATAGGCGGGTACTTACCGGCCTACTGTCGGACACTTTCTTTTTGATGTTTCCTTGTCTGATTAATTTCCGAATTCTTTTAAAGTTATAAAATGCTGACATTAAACATGGGTGACATTCTTCTTTCTAATATTTAAATGCAGATCGTGTATAGGCACTTTAGACTCTTAAAACTTTCAACGGTGAGAATTCTGATAGAAAAAAATCTGTTACGAATGTATTGTTTTGAATGCGTTTATGACGTAAGTATTTTTTTTTGCATGAGTTTTATGTTTTGTTTTATTTTTCTAGGTTACTGCAGAGCAAATTGCATGAGATATGGCTTTCCTAGAATAAGTAACCACCTCGTTCATAGATACACGTGTTCATGTACGTTCCGTATTGTCATTAATCTAAAACAGGAAAACAGTGATGTAATTTCCGCCTTCTGTGAAACGTACAGATAGACCAGCAAAAACGGTCTGTTATTCCAAGCCTGTCTTCAGTAAGCTTGCTTTATTTGTTTTTCATTAATTTGATAAAACCAAGTAACCGGTACTACATTGTTTTCCTGTGTTATTTAGTAACAAAAAAAAATGTTTTCGAGAATAATTTCTCAAGTACAGAGAACAAGAAACCGTGATGAAAGATATATTTTATCTTAAAAAAATTAAATTACTAATGCTTATACGTATACGACCCAATTGAAATACATTTGTGTATTTAATGAATTTTTATTGTTATCCAAAAATAAATTAGTTTGTGTTGCTATCGGACAATTTGCATGTGCATGTTTGTTTTTAAATTTTCAGCATTAATGAATATCGATTAAAATGTCGTAGCTCCATCATCGCCGGTACATAGCAGGAAGCTATTGAATACGCGTGGAGGTCGCATGAGCAGCGTTGAATTGCCAGACGAACCGGACAAAAGCCTGTCTTCTAACAGCGCAAGTCCGTGCCCTTCGCCAGTTAAACAACAGAGCGTGAGTTTGTTTTTATTATTTCATTATTTGTAGATTACTGCTACTTGTCCATAGAGCGCCTTGTCGTTCAGGGCAAAGTAGAAGGCACCAGACCGCGTGGAAGGGTGCCCATGCGATGGACCTACCAGATCAAGTCGGTAGTTGGCGGCTGTTTGCATGAGTGTACCAGGCTCACCACAAACCGGGAGGAGTGGCGATTGCTCGTGAGGCGCATAACATCTGCCCACAACAATGATGCTTGATGACGACCACGACCGCTCTGACAAGAGTGATACGACATACGAGATACGAGTTATTCAAAGGGTGCGAACAATTGGAACACTATGTGTGGCATAAGCCACGACAGATATTGACGTGTATGGGATTTTACTATAACTTTATAAACGACTGGTTAATAGCAGGGGAATTACTATAATTAGTGTAGATATTATTTTAATCAAGACACTTGTTGATGAAGATGAAGAAAAGGCAATTAACGATTCAGGTTACGGTTTAATAAGCTGTCGCTATGATATTTAAAAAAGGAGTACAGATTTCACTGAAAATATCTATTACTGGAGCTTTTATTAAGAAAATAACACTTCGAATACTTACGAAAAATATAATAAAATATTCAACTCTGAAATTCGTGAGAAGCTAAAGGTGTAAGCAAAAAAATCAATTACGTGAGGCATTTGAGGTGTTAGAGCTCCGAAGCGGGAGCTCGAATGACATACTCGATTTAAAAGTTATCTATTTGTAATTTCAAAATATCCAGTTCACCGATTTGCTAACTGAAGTGGATAATTCAAGAAAATACTTTTACAGTCACTTCTCGGTGGCTCGGGAATTGGAATGATGGGTTATTTTCCAGTGCAATTTCAACGTGCTGAGTTTCGAAACGAAAAGTATTAATTTCAAATATATTTTTTTATGTCATAAACTATTTTTCTAACAAAAAGTAAAAAAAGAGAAAGCTTATTAAAAATATATATATTGTCGTAGATTTAGTGATGCATTCACGACATACGTAGTGGTAAGCTGTTGCCGATATAGATACCTCAACGTGAATTCCGTCAACTTTAAAACCGAAGGTTGAAACACAAAATATGTAATTTACAAATCTTGGAAAAAAAAGCTCTCAGAGGCAACGAAAAATTCAACACGAGATATAGACATTCAAACGTTCACGCAGCCCTAATGTAACATTGTAAATTGTACTGTGTAACGGTTTTTATTTCAAAACGAAACGCATCTCTGCCTTTTTTTTTAAACCTACCTATGCTGATAGCCTTGAGAGGCTATTTCAGCTTCGCCCTTCGACGCAAGCGACGGGTTCGACGAGGACGGTGATCGGTGCTTGTGGTACCTAAAAGCACCGTTAATGGATCAGGAGGATCTGTAATGACGTGTATATCTACCTTGCAGCAGGAACAGAGACAGCGGTGGTTCATGCCCGTGTGCTTCATAATTCCCGATGAATATTTATCTTGACATTTCCCAAAAAAAAAACTTAATTATGAAAATAACTTGCATAAAATATTTTTATTGCGCCTGGACTGCGTCCGAATTGACGGACTGCTGATTTTCGGTGATAACCGCCACTGATATTTATCAGTATTGCCAGGCGCACAGCCAAACTGCTACTTATCACGTATGTTAAAACAACTTTTTCAGAAACATCAACGTCTTCTTCCAACGAATCTGTATGTGATTCTATACAACTTCAAGTCTCGCCATGCTGATGAATTAGATCTTAAAGCTGGTTACAAAGTGACCGTCATCGACACCTCCGATCCTGACTGGTGGAAGGGAAAATGCTTGGGAAAGATTGGATATTTTCCATCTAAATACTGCACAAAATTGCAAGCCGGTGAAAGACCTCTTCAAGTCACCCATAATCTCCAGGTTTGTTTTTATACCAACATTCAAGTTGAATAAACGAGTTCATAAAATTATCTTTTTTTTTAAAGAGAAAATTCTATCCGTTTTGCAATTATTGCATAGTTTTTTCTACGGTATCTGAATAATTAATCAACTAAATCATTTTACACTATAGGATTTAGTATTAATAATTTGATAAAAGTTTTGTTTTGAACAGAAAATCGCACTCGTCGCTTCTTCCATTTGAGTAACAAAAATAATTTACCCACGTTTGGCTTATAGCAAGCAGTATTTGTTTAATAGCCATTGTTCCTTTTGATCAGTATCAACTTAATGTTAAGTGGTTATAGGAGCTACTCCACAGTGATCATCGGTATGAAGTTGTCGTGACCTAAAACGCCCAGTGCATTCGTATCAATTCGAATCTCGCAGGCAGGTACCACTTTTTCTAATGAAATATGTACTTAACAAATGTTAACGAATAACTTCTACGGTGAAGAATCCACCTAAATTATAATTTTCTTATGTAGGGTTTCCTGTGAGCCCACAGAGTAGATACCACCACCCTGCGTATTTCTGCCGTGAAACAGTCGCAAGCATACGTTTTTGTTTGAAGAGTGGAGTACCCGTTGTACTGTAAAACTGAGACTTAGAACTCATGTCTCAAGGTGGGTAGTGGCATATACGTTGTGGATGTCCATGGACTCGTGGAATCATTTAACACCAATTGAACCGTGAGCCCGGCCACCATAAGCTAAGCAATAAATAAAAGTCTGAATATACATATCCACACCGAGACATGAAAATATTGAAGTACAGATCCAGCGAGCTTATGATACACCCTACCATCAGACTATCGCTTATAGACAACATAAGCCCACTTTTTGATACGATTTGCTCGCCACCCACCGTAAATTAATAGTGCAATAGTATAAACCTTTCTTGGACTGCCAACAACAGCTGTACCAGTCTCAGTTCTTTTGCAAAAGGTGCCATGCAAACATAATGCATTATTTTTAAAAGATTAGATGACACATTAACTTTGTGCCGACAACTCCAAACTCCAGGTGTCGGACGGAGACAATGGACTGATGCTGCTCCGTGACCAAATCGTGATCCAAGTAGGTGACGAAGTGGACGGAATGGTGATGATCAGATCTGGCGACAATCGCCAGGGAGTATGCCCAATTAAATTTCTTCAGGAGGTGTGACGCTTCAGGCTGCCCAACTTCGATTTAATGAAGGCATGTATAATTTTTAACATATAATATTTTTTCTTAATTATTACACGTTGTATTGTTTATGAATCGGGTATCAAATGATCCATTTCTATTTTCACATGACTGTACTGACTGTATCTGACAACACTGAGAAAGATTGCATTCGACATATTAATAATATAGCCGATTCGATTATTTATAAATTTATAGGAGTTACATTTTTTAAGAATTGATTTTTTAAGGTATATTAATTATTTATTTACAAATTGTCGCCTACACGATGAAACACCAAAATATGGGTTAATACAATTTGCAACCATATATGTATAATTGACTATTAACTAACCCTATATACAGTAAATACCGCCACCCTTAAGACTTGATATCTATGTCTCAAGTGTATTGTAATTACGTAAATTAATTTTTTTTGGGGTTGATTTTATTACACGATGCTATTCTTCATCGTGGAGATGATTCGTGAACATGAGGCATGGACGTATTTCTTTACCAAAATTTGTAATTGTCTAAGGGACTTTAAACACCAACGTCGTCATATCTTTAGTTCCCTACCTATTCGCGGGTAGCCTTAGAAGCTATTTCAGCTACGCTCGGACTGGTAAATGAGATCACGGGCTCAATCTAAGTGAATTTGCTAACACTAGCCCTGCAGCAGTGCTTCGCAGAATCTACCACCGGATCGGTATCCCGAACCACTGAGTCTTAAGATCCGGCGAGAGACTTAGTGGGTGTCGCATCGGTCGCTACGAGTACATCAGACGTTTTATTCTTTAGAGTTTAGACCACGATGAACTACTGAACTATAAACTTTGGTTTTTCTGTTACCAAATTCTATTATCCACATGTGTTAGCTAGATGTAATTAGGTGAACCGCCCGCTTATTTACCCTCGACTGGAATAAATTTGGAAAGTTTTTCAATTACTGTATGATAAATAGATCTTAGGGTCCATCTAGTGTTAAATTAACGGAAGCGTTCCTTTTAAAACTTATTTTATTTATTTATCTCGTTTACTTCAGATATTACATCCATATTACATTAAAAATAACATTTCACATGGAATACAATAACAAAATAAAAACAACAAAAACAATTTCGGAATAAAATAAAAACAAAACTACCTTAACCTATAGGACTTATAATTATAATTAATACTTATAATTATACTTACCTTAACTATATATTGTTATTTATATATTATAAATAAAATCATTACATAACACTTAGTTGATAATAAGACAAATACAAAATTAAAAATAAAAACGTAACCAAATTACCTAATCTTCAACGCTGTTCTAAAATAATAGTCTGCTCGAATAAACAAGCTATTTCAAGGAATCGTTAAAATTCACAATAATAACAATAGCTCCGACAAAAAGTCATGCAAACTAATGTAATTCATGGTTTATATTTGGCGAACTCATTTTCAATTTGTTTTGCTATTATTTTCATGACCTTTACGAGGTCGCCTTGTGGTAATAACCGAAGCAGTTCATCAACCGTATTAGCTTGAATATCAATTATTTAGCGTGACTGCGTTTAATAGGTGTATTTTTACAAAGTAATGAATAATATACTTACATTTAATTTTGTTGTCAAATAAATTTCAGTAGCATCTTTTTTAGTTTCATTTTTCTTATAAATGTTTATATTAGTTGAGTTCGATTTTCCATTTCATTTAATAAATATATATATTTTATATATATTTTTTGATTTTCATTCGTAATATTTACGTGTTTGGATTACACAGTTTTCAAATAAAAAGAGAGAGAAAGAGAATATACTTTATTGCACACCAAAACACAAATAAGATTTAAAAATAGTCAAAAACCAGATACAATAGGCGGTCTTATCACTAAAAGCGATCTCTTCTAAACACACGTTTTATCCACAGAAATTCTGAAAAAGATACAGCAGGTATATATATTACGGTGTGCTATTATAAAATTTACAGTGGTCTATCAAAATAGTCCGAACCTTAAAACTGCAATAATACAAAATTTCAAGATACTATCGTACCATGTTCGTTCGATGTTGTCAATATTTATATGTAACGTTACATTAAAGGATTTGTATTTTTTATTTGCTGTCAAGTAAAAGTTATTTAGAACAAGCACTGATTGATACGTTATTGTTAATATACTCGTATAATAATGCAGAACGAATATCTTACTGCGAAATAAGATATCTTGAAGGTGACCGTTTCATCGTTTTAAATGTCCTTGAGAAATTACTAAATATAGTCAATGTATAGGCCGATGCAAATTTTGAAAAGTTTTGAACAAATTACATCAGTCACAACACGAATGCCCGGAATTATGAACTTGAACTTGAACTTATTGAACATGCCCTAAACAGTCGTCCTAACCTATTTGAAGTAGTCGTGGCCTAAGAGATAAGACGTCCGGTGCATTTGTGTTGAGCGATGCACCTGTGTTCGAATCCCAGGCGGGTACCAATTTTTCTAATGAAATACGTACTCAACAAATCGATTGACTTCCACGGTGAAGGAATAACATCGTGTAATAAAAGTGAAACCCGCAAAATTATAATTTGCGTAATTACTGGTGGTAGGACCTCTTGTGAGTCCGCACGAGTAGGTACCACCGCCCTGCTTATTTCTGCCGTGAAGCAGTAATGCGTTTCGGTTTGAAGGGTGGGGCAGCCGTTGTACCTATACTGAGATCTTAGAACTTATATCTCAAGGTGGGTGGCGCATTTACGTTGTAGATGTCCATGGGCTCCAGTAACCACTTAACACCAGGTGGGATGTGAGCTCGTCCACCCATCTAAGCAATAAATAAAAAATAAAAAAAGACACTTCATTCAGATCCTCCCGATCCATTAACGGGGCTTTTAGGTACCGCAAGCACCGGTCACCGTCTTCGCCGAAACCGTCGCAACCGACGAAAGACTCGACGAGTAAATTAACCCATAGACACAGCTCACTGAATTACTCGCCGGATCGTCTCAGTGGGTAGCGTTTCCGATCCGGTGGTAGATTCTGCGAAGCACTGCTCTTGCTAAGGCTTGTGTTTACCATTCGGTCTACAGGATCGGGTAGTTTCCAACGGCCACGACAAGAGGGTTCTCATGTCGTGCCGCCTTCTCAAAGTGTATAGATACTATCATCCAGCAAATACGCTCGGGCATCTACCGTTACATACCTAATTTAAATTTCCAGAAGCGAGGATCCCTTACAGACGAGTCGAAGTTCTACCACCCGCCGAAAATGATTCAAAGTGCACCAGTCACACCATGCGACAGCGAATCGACTTGGTCGGAAAGGAATTGGTCGAAGTACAACAATGGCAGCTCCCCAACATACGTTAGATCAGGGTACGATAAATACGATAGTTATATAGGAAACGACAGTACGGGCCTTGATGAGGACGTCCACAGAGTTTACGCGGACGGCATGTGGTGGTGGCAGAGACCGTTGGGCGTTCGGCGGGATCACTGCCAAAGGTGTGGGGCTTCGTCTTCTAAGAGGCCTTTGAAGATGATTCCGTGTGCCGGAACAAGTCAAGACGTACCAAACCACTTACAACCCAGACCGATGCTATCCCGCGAACGGCCCTTGCGTTTCGTAAAACAACTCTTTTTGTAATTCTAGACCAGGGGTGGCCAACTTGATTACCAGAACTAAGATCTACTGTCTACTGACGAAACACCCTGCGATCTACCGATGACATTTGAAATTTAACGAAACAATGTAGTTCAGTATACAAAGAAGTAGTATATTTTCTTTTATTCCTCCTCCTTGCGTCAATAATCCTCAATGCTGAGGGTTGTGGCCTCCTCTAAAAACTTTCTCCTGTATTATCCTGCGCCATTCCTGCCTATCCTCGGCTTTGTGGATAGCAACGTGGACCGTATCTGGTCCGGCCATCTGTTACCAGCAACAGCAGCATTGTTTCTTTTATTAAAAATTTAAAATACACCTAAAATTATATAAAAGAGAAATGTTGTGTAGAAGAGAGCATAAATAATGTGACGTAATGGTCGTTAACAAATGATACAAAACGGAGAAGATGCGTGCAGCAATTGGTGATTACGTTGCTTTATATTTTTTGTCTTGCCAGGATCGACTGATGTAATAGCCATGATCGACCGGTCGATCGCGATATACTGGTTGGCCACCCCTGTTCTAGACAATTTAGCCTAATATTTTTACAGATTGATTTTTTGTTCACACATTTGTAGGTTTGAACGTAGACGTATGTTTGTTCCACTAATATTATTATGTATATTTTAAAAATAGTAGAATAGATATTAAATTATAATTAACGTGGAACTTACTACAAAATATCCTTAAAATTTGATTTAAGGATTGTGTTCCAGCTTCCAGTGTGTGTCTGTTTCAAACGCCAATTTGTGATGTGTAAATGTATTTTTAATGCACTTTTGTTAAAAAATGAGCAATTTTTTAATAAGGCTTAGGTCCTATTGCATAGTCTAAATGAAAACCAATGTAGTAAATAGTACAGTAGTTTTATAAATAAATAAAAACGTAGATAGCATTTAATTTCTTAGTGCTATTTAACAAAATTAGTATTCGTAATTTAAATCGTGCGAATTAAGAAATTTTATTATGTATTCTAAAGGCACATTTCATCACTCTATGATAATAATCCAATTGGTATGTATCTTATGAATTCAAATATAGCGTTCGGGTGATTTTCATAATAGTGATTAATAATTCCGGCAAATTTTGAGATCGACCTTTTTTTTAGTTATTCCTATTATGGTTACATAACCACACCCTGTAGCAATTAGGGACAGTTAGGGATAATACAAAATTTGAAAACAGTGAATCCGAAAAATACTCGTAAAAAGAATATTTTAATTGTTTATTTATATGTTTTTTCACCATATTTAACTATACATCGCGGTTATAGATTTAGCTGTCTTTTTCCAGTTTAAAAATCATACTGTATAGAAAGCTATAAAATACTATATATGTATATAGTAAAAGATTTACTTAGATATTAAATCAAAGCGATTTTATTAAATTTATTGAAAAATTCTCGGCCTATTGAAATATTAAGAGTTTATGTTCCTTCCAAATTTACAAAATTTGTGACGAGGGATGTTTTTGTAAATTATATTGTAGTGACTATGTATTATATGTACTATGTATATAAAATATTACTATTTGCACGAAAAAGTCCTTTTTCTGCAAAAAAATACTTGCCTACATATCATTTACAAACTAAATGGTTTGATACAATCTTGTTTTCAAGAATTACGCGGCCATTGATTCAAAGCTCCAGTAAATTTAAACATTCCATTGTGTGACATTAGTTCGCATGTAAAAAAATTAACGATAAATTCTAGAAATAAAATCAATATTGTCATAGAATAATGCGACAAGGTGCACTTATTGCTATTTTAGAGAAGGCTTATCTTTAAGAAATTATAATAATCCCACACCTATGCGGACAAAAGCTTGTTCATTTACTCTCAGTGAGGGTTAAGTAAGAAGTTATAATTGTCAATGGACGATAAATCTTAAACGAATTTCGTACGAAGTAGGCAATCCACTAAATCGTGCCCGATCATTGAATCAAAATGATTTGTTTTAGGCAAGTTAAAATTGATTAATAAAGATAGCTCTTGTCTTGTCTCGTTACTTAAACTTCAATGCAACAATTCAGTCGAATATAGTAACAACATACGCACAGTCTTATAATATCCAAAGGAAAACACAAACTGATTTCAATCTGTATGAGTTAAATCTACTTAAACACAAAAAACAACGAAGTAATGAGGTAAAACGAGATATGAAAGACCATCAAATAATCTACCATTCATTATAGCGAATTATTTTAATAGAAATAACAATTTAGCATTACTTAGGAACTATTCAAGTCAGAATTTTAGTGCTGTCAGTTTTCAATGAAATCGCCATGAAAACTGTTTTTTTTTTGTGATCGAAAATCATAATAGCCATTTTATAGGCTGCGGTAAAGTATTAACCTATAAAGTACCTAACTATATAAATACATTACATTAATAATCGTAGTAACTTACTATTAAGGTAGTTTGAAAACTTATTCATTAATCTATTACGTCTGTTAACCATAGTACAATCGTCAGTAGATTGCAATGTTAGCATGTAAAAGTGGAAACAATATAATAAAAATAATTAGTTATTTGCATTCCTTTATCGTTCATAACGCATTAGGTTAATTAACTCATTGTTTGACATAATATGGTGGCCATAATATCGCTTTGGTACGTTTAGAAACTTAGCAATAAAGTATATGAATGATAAAACTATGTTTCCTTATATGATCTATTTATTGAATCAATGTTGACAAAATGTATATTATGTATTGCACATTAATACTTAAGCTTTGACGTAGAAGTCTAAAATTCTGCATTAAATGTTATAGTTTGTAGTGTCTGTGGTAATTGAACCTTACTAGTGTTGGCCTAGTGGTCATAATCAGATAACAATCCAAGAAGCCATAATCATTGACACCTAAAGAATTAGATTCATTTTACGTATTTTCTCTTGTGTTATTATAAACAGTAGGTATTTATTAACAGTAATCTGAACAAACAAGGGAAGAAGCGCAACTGTTTTGTCTTTGCCTATTTATTTATAGATACTGATTCAATACAAATTATGTCATTCGACTTTTTTCGATTATTTTATCATTCTTAATACTCCACTACATAACAGGGTATTCGTTATCTCCTAAAACAATATACTTAGCGTCATTAACTTGAAACATACTTAAAATATTTATGTACTTTTCTCCCACATTCCTTCTTCATTAGGGGGGAATTACTTCATTTAAATAAATAAAATATTAATTTTGGATGTATGTCGTCCGTCCCAATTCATTTTTATGAATTAAATGTTGATGAAATTATGGTAATATTTAATTAAATTGTTCTCTGTTGGCTTGTTCTGTGAGTTACATTGATTTAAATTAATTGTTATGCTTTTTCTTTGACCTGAATAATAAATAGTATTGTCAAAAGGAGTCATAGTCAATAGAGTTCAGACCTAAGTATTATTTATAATACTAATAATAATAGAGGCCCACATGTTTTTTTTTCTCTACACTAAATAATTTATTACCTTAACGAAATATGATTTTAGAGATAAAATTTCATGAATTTAAAACAACAATATACACAATAACACAATAAATAAACAAACTTAATTAACGTTTTTAACATTATAAATGTTTTCACTTATTTAGTTGGATAAAATTATTTAGGAATATTGTGTTCTTTTTTTTATAATAAATAAACTTTAAAATAGTAAAAAAAATAAAAAATAAAAATTATTTAATCAATTGAGTCCTCTTCGAAAAACAGAACCAAATATATATTTTAGGTTAGATATAATTAGAGGATTATATTGTACTTAGATGATAGATATAATTAAAATTATATTAAGTGTGGTCAAATCCCGAAAATTGCACGCTTATAAAGTCCCTAGGAATATTTTACACTATTTTATGTAACAGTTAGGTCGGGCAAAAACAAAATGGATTTATTGATTTACCTTAGTTTAATTTATGTGCTTTTAAAAAGTAGATAATTATTTATAGTTTTAAAGAAGACAATTACCAGTAAAGTGATCTTCCAATCACATAAGCAAATTAATAAGTAAGTCAAATTAAAACAAAAATATTGATATGAACAGCAAAAAGATGGATTCAATTCTCTTACGTATTACTTATTGAAAAATAATAAACAAATAGAATTGAAATAACTAAACCCATCGTTTAACTTTCTTCCCGCTGTTTTGTTTTTCATAAAAATTATATTGTCAAAGTTTATTTAAACTCTCCGAACCGCTTTTAAAGCTTACGAAAGTTTATCTGAACTTATTTTATTATTATATTAAAAAAGCAACGAATTATTCAATAGTCGTTATTGAATTGACCTTAGCTTTAGCTGAATGCAGTCATCGTGATTTTGTGGTATTATTAGAGATTAAATTCAATCTCACTCTGCAGAAAAACAGAGCAACGTATTTTTTTATTATTTACACATCAAAATATAATGTTTAAAAACTGCCCCAAGTTCATGAAATATATATACTACTTTATTTGCATCTTAATGTTTTATTGCTTTCGATGACAAGTCCAACGTGTATTAATCTAATATCTACCGCAAAGAACAGGAGTTATTAGAATCCTTGGAAGAATCTAAACTTAGCACAAGGAAGGTTGTCAAACGCTGCGAAAACACTAAGTGGATTATATACATTGTAGGAGTTGATGATTGAACTTTTCTAAATATGTTAAAACGCCCCAGTCAAGATGTCGTACCCATCCTTATATCAAAGCAATAGTAAATGGAAATTATGCAAGTATGAACGAAATATATAAAAAAAATGGTATTTTGGAATTAGCCGGAAACTAAGTGTAACTTGACACAACGCACTGCAGCTTGGGATTGAACTTAAATTAAAAAAGTGTAGATCGGTCTCGATATGCGTATATTATGTTATTTTAGTATAAAATAATTGTTTATTTCCGTCAACAATGCATTTATTTGTCAAGGGATTAATTAAACTGTTGTGTTTAGATTAAATAAATATCGTGAGATAATTCGTATTGTTTTATTTGTAAATCTTACCTAAAACATTAATCGAATGTTACCTTATTATTGAGACCAGAACAAAGCAAGGGCTTCAACATGGATTCTCTGTAAAATTGAATGCTTACAAAATCTAAATACGTAGGAACGTTATGGGCTTACACAGATAACGGCTGCGGTTAATAGAATTCATAGTATAAGTAAATATTACCACAAACTTTATATAAAAGTTGTGACGTCAGCGTTGAAATTAATTTAAAAAGCTGTAATTTAGCATTATTATTTGTAAGACGAGTACTTCTACTAATAGAACTTCGTAGTGATTGCATCTCGCTATTCGCTATAAAGGATATTCGTCTCGAGCGATGCGACTATGCTAGAGTCGAAATCCTCCAGACAGAGGTACCAATTTTCTAGTGAAATACGTACTTACCACGAATAGTTTTCACGATGAAGAAATAAGAATGAGAGAGAGAGAGACAGAGAGAGAGAGAGAGAGAGAGAGAGAGAGAGTTCTTTATTGTACACCAAAAAACAAATAAACAGTTACGTACGAGAAAAAAATTTAACCTCTAAATTGCTAATTTGCGTAATTATTATATAATTGAAAATATTGAAATAATAGAACCTCAAGTGTCCGTGAGTGGCGTCATTCATGTTGAAGGATTTTGAATAGTATTTATTTTATTATATTTTTTTATTGCTTATATGTGTGGACGAGCTCACGGCCCACCTGGTGTAAAGTGGTTACCGGAGCCCATAGACATCTACAACGTAAATGCCGCCATACACCTTGAGATAAGAGTTCTAAGGTCTCAGTATAGTTACAACGGCTGCCCCACCCTTCAAACCGAAACGCATTACTGCTTATTAGGAAGGGTGGTGGTACCTACCCGTGCGGACTCATAAGAGGTCCTACCACCAGTAATTACGCAAATTATAATTTTGCGGGTTTTTGATTTTTGTAACAAGATGTTAATCCGTCACCGTGGAAGTCAATCGTGAACAATTGTTAAGTATGTATTTCATTAGAAAAATTGGTACCCGCATGCGGGATTCGAACACCGTTGCATCGCTAGATACGAATGTAAAGGACGTCTTGTCCTTTAGGCCACGACTTCTTCAGCCTGAATGCGTGCTCCTGGCTTATGAAAATGTTCGGATTATTGAAAACTGTCGGACATCACGAACCATTTCGAATGGAGATGGAACTCGAGACTTTGCTGCGAGTTGTACTTAATACCGTAAGCTACCGGAAAAGTCTCCGGAAGAGCTACTTGATATTATATCGCCGTTTTATTTATCATTGCACCATCTGACGGCACATCCAAATTCAACCTTATAACCACCTACCATACGACACTAGAATGAGATGTCCTTCCTTCCTTTATGAAAAGAATTAACAATGGCAGGCCATTGCCTGTGACAATGCTGATCTCCATGAGCGACAATGACTATTTAGAATCAGGTAGACCTCATGAGTATCTGCCTGGTAAGCCGTACTAACCTTAAAGTAAATCTTCTCAAACCGGACCGTTTCATTGATTTAAGACAGAAATAAGCAATAATGGTAATAGGTATCTTAATCGTAGGTGCAATAAATATTTCATTGGGACAGTGGCAGATCGTTTCTGGATACTCGTAAGTCAATAGTCATTAAAACTACGTTGTCTATGGATGTATTTACGTCTACATGTCTATTAGTTCGTAAAATGAACATAACTTTGTTTACCCGTGGTGGTTTTTTTTCCTTCTTCTTCTTCTCAAACGTGTCACTCTTGACAGAGTGGTCGTGGTCGTCATGTAGTGTTGGAAAGGGCAGACTTGATGCGTCTCACGATGTCCCGCCATCTCTCCCTGCTCGAGGCCATGCTACTGCACTCATTTAGAGGACCTCCCACTGCAGTTTTAATTTGGTCGGTCCACCGCATTGGTGACCTCCCGCGCGGTCTTGTACTATCAACCCTTCCCTGTACAACGAGGCGTTCTATGGACCGGCCATCTCGTCGCGACACGTGTCCTAAGAAATCCACCATTCGAGAATGTACTATAGCAAATAGACGCTGCTTGATGCCGAGTTCCTGATGTATCGAGAACAACGTTGGCAACAAGTCGGTCCACGAAACTGCAAGCATTCGTCTCCAGCACATTTCCAGAGCGTCTTTTTCTTCCTTTCCACATCCCGCACGGTCCACGTCTCAGCAGCGTATAGAAATATTGAGAATATTAGTGTTCTAACGGGCCTGATCTTTGTGGTTTTGGTTATATTTCTATTTCTCCATACTTTCCTCGGCCCGTCCATCGCCGACCTCGTGACAGCCATGCATGCGCCTTTTGATTTCGTCCACGCATCCGCCATTATTTGAGATTAAAGTTCCAAGGACTGGACCACGTCGCAACCCGCTATTTGAGTGACATCCGGCGAGTTATTCTTAGCGCGATCGACAATCATCATCTTGGTCTTGCTGCGGTTAATCTTCAATCCAAACTCAAGGCTCACACGTTCCATCCTCGACAGTAACTCCCCCAAGCATTGCGCATTAGTTGCAAACAAATTTGCAAATCAGTTTTTTTTTCTTACCTATGCTGATAATCTTGAGAGGCTATATCAGCGATACCCTAGCGTGTCTCAAGCCGGAGGTGCTACTATCATCGGATCGGAAACGCGACCTACTGAGAAGATCCGGCGAGAAACTCGGTGAGCCTGGGGGTTAATTTACTCGCCGAGCCCTTCGTCGCGAGCGACAGGTTCGGCGAGAACCTGTGGAGGTGCGTATTTTGCTTGATGTAACACGGTATGCCTCACGTATAGGTTATTCTATCTATTTTTGCCGCGAACCAGTAATTTCATTTCGGTTTTCCTAAAGCAACCATGCTTGGTTACCTTTTTATTTTTTATTCCGTACCGAACGGGTGCCCGAGCACATGGCCTACCTAGTGCTAAGTGATTTACGGAGCCTATGGATATTGTATCGTGAAAGCCGCGACCCACCTAAGATATGAAGTATGACTTAGTGGCTGTGCTATCCTTTACCCGTACAATTTTTCCTCTCTTTGATAATCAATTTTATTTTCATTTTATTATTTAATCGCTATAAACGATTCTGAACGCTAACGCACCTTTACAAAAAATGTTAGTATCATTAAAATAAATGTCTACTAAATATAAATTTTATTTAACCATAATTTTATTAAAACCAAACTAATTCAAGATTTCATGAAATTTCTATGGTTAAGGCTGTTGTAATGAAAAAAATGGATGATACTTAGATTAAAATGATACGAATACTTAATAATTCACTATTAAATTGTGAAAAAAAGTATCATTTGCACGAGATATTCCATGTTCTTGAATTATAAATTCTAAAGAAAGTATCGAACCGAAACAGTGTGTCATGCTACATGCGCAGGCCAACGTTGTTCTCGAGTGTCGACCCTACTATTCGCCTCGCGGCGTGTGTCGATAACCCTGCAGCAGACGCGGCCGCCGGCAGCCAACAGAACGTCTGCGCTGTAGCGCTGACTTGCGCTGGCCGGTGACCGCTAACATCTCGCATTCTCACACAAACTTACTATCACGCACAGGCAGAAAGACACGAGGCCCAAGGCAGTCTTACGTTGGACTGGTGGTACACATAGCGATCCAATCAAGGTATTTACAAGTGTCATGAACAACGACGTATGTTTTCAGATTTTGACCTTAACGCTTCAGTCTAATAAGGACTTATAAACGAGACAACAAAAGAGATTACGTTTTAAAATGTTTCGTTGGCGACTTATTATTCAATATAAGGAAACAAAATGGCCCCACTCCAGTGCCGCCTCAATACATTCGGATTCCTCTACACAGATGGCAGCACTAAAAATATTTGACATTCCACGAATTCCGATCGTAGTGGGCTCGGCTCAAATGTCAAACGCGACTACTTCGTCAACAGAGTCGTGGCGCGGCAGTTGGATTTTACGAAATAACAACAAATATTTACTTCATCAGTGTTTGGCGAACGATGATTATTAATTATTAGAAATCTGTATAATTTGCGTCGCAATAAGTTACATCGCGATTCTTTACATACCGAGTTTATCGGGGACTGGTAAACGTTTACGATACATTCCTATTGATTTTCGTACTTCGCCGGTGTAATACAGCTTATCATGAAATAATTTATAGTAAATATACGCTTCTGGATTCTAAGTTTGAATACAACTCGTTAAATTTCGGGACTTTCTGTCGCTGTGAGAAAGTTAATTCGGATTGTTGTTGGACGTCGTGGGAAATCATCAATATCGTAAGTACTTACAATGTTTTTACTCTATAAAACTGTGTTTTTTTTTCTTGAGAACTATCAAACTTCCTGTACAGAGTTTCAATGCCAGTTCCTATAATGTAATTCTTGTTCAATGAAAACATTTAGTTATTTATTATATTTCCTTCATAAAATTAGGCTCAGACTTAGATTCGGGCCCAAGATCAATAATGGTTATGAGATCGCTTAAATAAATACCTTAGTAAAAAAAACATTGCTCAGAAATGAGTTACATACCGGTTCGATTTGCAATTGGCGAGTACAAAAAATTTCGCCTCTAAGTACTTCGGTATTCGGCGAAGGCTGATAGCTAGTCCACGGCGTGGAATCTCGCGAACATAATAGCGTGGAATGCGAACATTCGCGCGGTACACATGCATGTGGCCCGCACGTTGATAACGACACGATAAAACGTTCACTGATTGCTCAAGACCATCATACTCATCGTATTTATAAATCATTTTATTCATTTTAGTTGGTTATTTTATGCATTCGGATAGAAATTTGGACGTTTGCGGTAAACAATTTAGGAGGTATCTGCTCTTTTTCAAATCAATCCAAATTATATACAAATGTAAATAAATGAAACAATATAGGTACTATTACCTAAATTAATTCCAATTGCCAAATACATTTTTGCTCTAGAATATTATTGATATGCTGAAAATACATTATTAACGAAAAACAAAATTATTATGATCTTCCCAGCCTAAATTGTTCTGTAAACTTATTGCCTCTAAAATTTGATTTATGCTGAGTAGGTACATAAAACAATGGAATCTTAGAATAATTAGAACGCGTATCAATCTCATTAAGGCTCTGTAGCTTTTTAAAAATTCATATTTGATTATTGTACCTTAAAAAAGTTTTGATGTTAAATGTAAAAAGAATATATACGTCAACGATATGTAAAGTATTAAAAGTATTATACAGTAAACAGTTTTATCAAAAACACACACTAAACCGGACGCCCAGCAAAGAATTTCCGTTAAAATTTCGCTTTAAACTAGATAAGCATTACCAAACAACACTACCTATACACAGTGCATTAAATCGAATTTTATTGGCATATCTATGATATAAAAAAAAATTAAATTCTTCTAATAAAAAAAAAAAAAACTAAGCAGATACAGTCTAACAAACACGTCTTTATTAACAAATGGTAAGTAAGTAGGTATTACATAATAAGTTCAAATATGTATTCCAATTTTAAAACGTCCACGTTATAATATGGCTGAATCAATGCTCAGTTATTCATATTAAAAAAAATACAGTTAACTACGCATGGATAACTATATAGTCAGTTTTACAAATGGAACATCTGCCGTAGTTCCCTCGTTCCCCTTGCACCACGTGCGCAGGCGCAGCAGGGGTGGCGAATGTCGTAAAAGAATTCACCCCAAATGCGGGCTACCATTAAACAAGCAACTTTCAAAGTAATCCAAACCTTACTGTGTGAGAAGTAGAACGAAAGTCGTTTTAGAATACGTTTAACTGAAATAGAGAATTATTTTTAACGCTCGGAATGTCAAGGTTTCGACCACCATGTGGTTTTCGTTGGTGACTGGCAGGTGATAACAATCCATGATGCATTTTAGATGAAAAATAATGTAACCTTTAAGAAATATTATTTTTGAATTACCTATTTACAGAGCATCTAACGTATGCAAAACTTCCGGAATTTGTGCAAATGTTTGTTTAGATTCAAAACGATATAATTTTAAACAGGACTTTAATACTTAGATATGTGATATATCTACAACTTCAATCAAATAAACGCAACACAATGTAACAACATATTTTGTTTGAATTAAAACCCATCTTTTTTACTTGACAACAATCTGAGACAAAAAATATTATAAATAAATTTGGTTTACGTGTCTATTATTTTTTTAACAAAAGAGGTATAATAATAGCCAAACTATTATTAAACCATTTTTATCCATATGTAGCTCTACGCAGAGTCTTATTTTGAGCCCAATCTTAATAGAATAAAAGAAAAAAATCCCTGAAAAGTGTGTTTAAAAATTCATTGATTCTTAAAAAAAAGGCTTTCCTGCTAAGAATTTTACCATGGTAAAAGCATTTTAATTACCCTGTAAGATTATAAATTTACAGTTTAATAGTGTATCTGAAATGTCTCAATTATTTGCGTAAAACGAATCGCAATGTTGCCTTAATTTCAAATGAACTGAAAAACAGAATGATTCACTAGTTTGGTATTCGAGATTATGTACCTAATTGTACAATCAATAACACTAATACGGTTCAGCGAACAGTTAAATTATACTGTTGTAAAGTACTATAGATAACATTAATTAACCAATATTGGTTCAATATTTCAACGTATTCTTGAGCGCAATTTATCTAATTCGTCACTTCACAATAATTTCATACATATGACACTTTGATTATATACACGTTACATTTTCGGAACCATTGTATGTGAACGCAACTAATTTGGAAAATATATATTTATCACGTTTTTATTAGCTTGACCTGTGTTTATCTATGTAACTTATTTTTTAACAATTTCAAATCGTCCGATTAATTAGAGAATTTGTACACGCATCAAGAACCTATAATAATATAGTGTTTTTTTTTTAATTTTGTCCTAATATTCTAACCAGGATTTATGGAACGAATATTTTAATATTTTCGACTTTGCATCATAGTTTATATTTTAACTATATTTATAAATTAAATGATTAGCAAACTATATATTATAAAATTACTGTTTTAACAGACCTTAAGATTGAGTGCAACAGCAAAATCGAGAACCTACTTATATGGTAATATTTAATATAAATTTTATCACGGAGTATTTAATCTCAATAATAATATTTCTTAAATAAATAGAATATTTTAAATGACTTATCAGATGTCGTGAATTTATTCTGTATACAAAAGTTACAGCCAACAAAAAAGTCCCTGTAATATTTCAACTATTCCTGGTACGTACGTACATAATTGGATTTACATGTCAAATTCCATTACAACTTCAATGTTCCGTTGAATGGCTTCGTGACCATCTGACTAACTTTGTGTCGAATGATGCATCTATGTGTACAGACCGACATACCATCAGTGCGCGTGACTCCGCCACTGAACACAAAAATTCTAATGTGGTTAATGTACCAAATTCCTCATCATTAACAAATCATCGCTTGTTCCGCTCTTTTGTTTGCCCATCCCTTCAACAGTACGGTCGCAAGAACTGTTTGATAGAGTGAAAGATATTTAATAAATCTGGAATATACCTACCTGTATTTCATGAGTTAATATTTGATTTAGGTCGTGTAAATAAATAATAATGTTATCTAAAACAAGATCTAAATAGAAATGTGTTCTAATGCTTTCCTATTAAGCAATTTCTAGATTGGTGTAATAAAAACAGAACGAAAAAAAACAATTAATTACAGCTTCGAATTATTACAACCTACAATAATTTTAGTACACAATACAAAAAGTATTCAATTTTTCTCGATCGTTGTCTTTTGTTTTGATTCAAATTAACGACCTAAGATACAACTTATGAATTTATAACGTGAAATAATAGTATTTCTACAAGATTTGCACCTGATGTACTAACCAACTACCCACACGTCTAACTACATATTATTATGTATATAACACGGCAATATATGACAATATGGTATGTAAGTTGGTAAGACAGTTACTTATGCCCTCAAATTTGGGGCTCATTTATCAATTTATAAATAAGTTGAGAACACGAAAATATTTTCCGGTGTAAACCGTGTTTTTCGTAATTCGAATTTTATGAAATAGTGATGATAATAGTGATTGTCTGGTGGAGCATATCGGATCCGGAGTACAGTGGAGTATTGGCTTCGTTCCCGCGACGTGCGCGGTATGCGGCCAATTGCCACGTTTCACAACTCTTTGTTTGATCATCTGACTCCTGTCTTATTTACGTGGTGACTGTAAGACTTGGCGCACGTCTGTCCAACGTCTAGCCGTTAACGTGCCGTCAGGAAATTCCACTGCTCCGGTATTCGTATGCCTTTATGACTCTCGGTCTGCGATACTTATTTAATTTATGAATGTTTTTTTTTTCGCAGCGCCGGCCAGACTGTTTCAAAATAATCGAGATTCAATGTTAAGTCACGGTCCGCATTCCAACACTTTAATCTGTTTACATTTTTGCAATTTTATTGGCATCCTATTTTGATAGCGGAATGTTGATATATTAATTATAATTCATTGAAGATATAAATTAATTTTGCCGTAAAAATCTTAAGGACACATTAAATTTATTTGTAATATGTTGTAATAAAAGAAAGTGAAACTTTCTCTAATAGGATTCGAATATAAATTTCAGATAAGCAATGGAGAAGGTCGAAACTCCCCTGGATGTGTTATCACGAGCTGCCACCATGGTGCAGCCGTGTCCTGCCTATCCTGTCAGCGACTCCGATAGTTTTGGTAAGGATTATAGTTTGATTATCTTATCCTTACTGGCACAGCCGAAGGAAATTTATGAAATTGTATTTTACTGTTGCGTAACTCACATTTGAATGTGTTCGTGATTTCGCGGATCACATACCGCAGGATATAGGTATGTCTCGTTATATTATAATACTAATTATGTTGTATAAGTCAAAAAAGAATTTTAAATGGTTTCTTTTACCTCCAATGATCTCAACTTTAAGTTACGTAATAATCGATAGAAATTATAATAATTTAAATATATTTAATTCGACGACACATATTATCTTCTAGCGGCGGGATGGCCTTCGGCCTTGTAGGCGGATCGCATTCCGAATTCCAGCTGACATTGTTTAGTGGACACAACACTCGATATAGGTACACGAAATATTCGTCATAACAAATACGTTTTATTCAAAATGATTGTTTGATATTTTTTCATCGAATTAAATGCAACTTGACTTCTACTGCTTTCACACATAAATTACTAAATAGAATACATGATAAAATTGGTACATCCATGGGCAGTTTTGTAAAGACTGAGCACAGTCGAAACTATGACTATATAGAGTATAGATAAATTAAAAAAAGTTTGACTTGTTCGTAATTCTGAAAGATACAAGACATTGAAACACCTATGTAAAAAAATATCACTCGCCACTGTATTTACATTTAAATACACCCAGATACGCTGCATAAATGCGATATAAATTAATTGATATGAATGTACGTCGAGTTGTCTAGTTGTTAGATATAGGACGGTTCGCTGCCTTGTAAGCAGGCTGCATTCCAGATCCAACCACATTGTCTCCCGAGAACGCGCCAGTTTGTATGTTAAACATAATACATATGACTGAAGAGAAACTTTACAATCATGTTCATTAAATCGAATCATTAGTTACAAAAACGAAAAAAAAACTGGGAATATATTTCATTTAGACAATGACATTGAATTTATTTAATATTTTAGGACGTCTTGTGAGTCCCCATGAAAAAGGAAAAACTGAATCCTTGCAGTAATTTGACTTTGTTGTCTATCGGTCCCACACTCAGACCGTGTTTTCTCAGAAACTGGTTTTAAATTAAAATTAGTACCAAATACCTAAAAAGGTCTATGACGGAAGGAAGTCATAAAAATGTCAAGCTTCTCAATTTTACTAAATAATCACAATATATCAGTCACAAGCCTGTAAGGGCACTTCCGATTACATAAAACCATGAAAATTGAAATGCTTTTATATAGGAAAAACTTAAAAATGATAATATATTTGTATCTCTGACACAAAAAACTTTTTGTTATTTTATTTACAAAGTTACGTTTGCAGTTAAATCATCGATCGTCACGTAAAAAAAACTGCATGGGAGTTTAATTTTTCGACCGCAAATCTTAGTTTGTCTTTTAACGTGCAAAAACAGACTGGCCAAATCGCTTATGATCGCAGTAATTTTTGTTTCTCATTAAAATTCATTAAAGAAAATATATACGTTGTTAAAAACGTATTCTTTTCGTTGTCTAGTTATTTTGTATTTATAATAATTTTCCTGTTACATAAATATCTCTAAATTGTTTTGGTTTCCGTTCGTAAAACTGGATATGTAAAGGGATTATAATCCATACAGCCAAATTCTTAAACGAGTTAACTAACATTAATATTGATGTTAGTAAACTTGTTTTCTGGGTAATGCATAATATATTTGGGACACACGCACAATACGTAAGCAACAGCTTGCCACCGGGAATTTCAGGGCACGAGTTTTGCTGGCACTTGTCCGGTTTTTTTTATTCTACACATGGCCTTACAAATCCTACCAGGTATTGGGAACAACTCTCGAAAAAGAGCGATGTTTTGCTGATTATCTCCACTGTATTAAAACAGTTCCATTCATTTTGTGTTATCTAACTGTCTCCGGTAATTAATTAACTTAGGACTGTCGTCCAATTTGAGCAAACCTCATAGACACAGCCCACTGAGTTTCTCGCCGGATCTTCTTAAAGGGTCGTGATTCCAATCCGATTCTGCGAAGCACTGCTCTTGCTAGGGCTAGAGTTAGTAAATTATTTCAGGTTGAGCGCGTGAGCTCACCTCCCCATCCACAAGAAGCTGGAACAGCCCCTTAGGCTACCAGGGAATAGGTATGGGAAAAATAAAACTTCAAGAAGAACGAAGAACAATGTTTTATTTCAACTTGGATTACACTATAGTATATTCTATTTTTAGTTTTTCACAGACCCGACTATCCTAGAATACTGAATTTATCTTGAAGCGTGCATTTTTTTTTCTTAGTTGGGTGGACGAGCTCACAGCCCACCTGGTGCTAAGTGGTTACTGGAGCCCATAGAGATCTACAACGTAAATGCGCCACCCACCTTGAGATATAAGTTCTAAGGTCTGAGTATAGTTACAACGGCTGTCCTACCCTTCAAACTGAAACGCATTACTGCCTCACGGCAGAAATAGGCACGGTGGTGGTACCTACCCGCGCAAAGTCACAAAAGGTCCTATCACCAGTATTTGTACTAGCAATTGTATTTCAGAAACATTAAAAATTAGTTTGTTAAAAAATAATAGGAAGCAATTCACAAGAGTTATCGTACAATTGAAACCTCATTATCTAATGATGGTGACCGTCAGATGTTGACCGTCATGTTGATTGTTTACCACATTATCCTGGCTCAGTCAACCGATACGTCCGGGCTATACGTTTACCTAAACAATGGACCAACCGTACTTACCTACTTCACTTGTTTAAAACAAATCTATTCTTAACTAGGTATTTTCAAGTAGTAATTTATAAATACATAGTTACTCTGTTCGCAACAACAATTCTATGTTCATTAATATCGATTTTTTAAATCAAGCATAATAATAATAACTAGAGGTCCCGCAGTAGTCGAAATTCGACTATAATTGGAATTGTAAGTTTGTACACTATTATTATGATTGTATTTTATACTTCTATAATCACAAATTTCGTCAAGGCTATAAAAAAATATTAATATAGACAAACAATATTTAATCTATTATCAATTTGACCACAGACGTCAAGAACAAAAGTTTGACAATAAATAGTATGCATGCGTATGTGCGTCAAATACATGGTATGTAGTGTGTGTAATGTTTTCTTTATTGATTTAATGTATCTTTCATGCATTATTTAAAAAAAATATTAGCATTGTGCACTTCTTCTCTATATTCTCTATAAGTGTGGAAAATTTCATACTCCTCCGTCCGCGCAATTTTTGTAAAAAGGGATACAAAGTTTTTGCTTCACGTATTAATATATAGATAAAGTCCTTCGTGACTACGAAAACTGTTCTCGAAAAATCAGAATAAACCCGAGCTAAATACTTAAATAAAATCTGGTAATCTGATTAAATCGTAAAAATAATTTTGCTTACGAAATACTTGTCTTGTAAATTGTAAATACCAGACCTCGTCACCTGACAATCCATCCGACCTATGGCCCTGAAACAGATAAAATATACATATATGTACATGTTTAAACATATTTTATAGACCCCTCTGTAAGTCATATGTAATGTCGTACTAAATATTGTGTTAAGCGGATTCTTTATTTGATACAGTCGTGCGATTTAAAAATAAATAAAAAGAACACACATAAATATTTTAAAAGATAAAGTCAAGTCTACCACTACAATTAAGATATTGAACACCTAAGGAATGCAATTAAAATTTGTAAGAGAAGATATGAAATTTAAATTAAGAACGTCGTTTGTCTATTGCTGCGTTCCTGGCCTATCTAATCGAAATACAATCACGCAAATTTAAATGTTCTCGTTTTATTGAGTGTTTACAAACAATGGTTGGGTAGCGAATAATTATGCAACGCGTCGTCAGCGTCGTTTGTATATTGCGCGCTCACTTTCGTTGCGCTAGTGCGTGCGGTGTGGTGCACAGCGCGTGCCTTCCCCACCGAGTCGCGGCGCCCACCAGAGAAAGCGTTCAGGAATTTGGCCGAAGCGTGCCCCCCGGTCTCGGTCACCAAATTCCATTCTGTTTTTACCACGACGACGACTACGCTGCGTAAAACACGATCATTACACGAAACATCGATTATAACTAGTTATGAAAAGAACGACTTCCAAACGAATAAAAACGAAAACCGAATAAGCAGTGGGTAAACAAGTTCGTACTACCGACTATTCGATTCAATTAAACTATTTTTTTAAAGAAATAAAATTATTCATTTTGATTACTTGGTTTTATATCTATCTCTATATATAAAAACTAGCTGACCCGGCAAACGTTGTTTTGCCATATATAAGATTTCTAGGGAATTTCGAGTGTAGAAAAAAAACTAACTTATTGTAAGTGTGTAAGGATGTGGTAGATGAGTGAAAGAGGCATGTAGCGCTGTGAACGATGAAGGAATATAAAAATAACAATACCTCATTCAACCCCATGTCCCATTATAACAAAAAAAAAATTGTCCAAAAAATAAAAAAATAATCTTAGGGGTGGACAACCCTTATCACTTAAGGGTATGAAAAATAAATAGTAGCCGATTCTCAGGCTTACTGAATATGCATAAAAAATTTCATGAGAATCGGTCAAGCGGTTTCGGAGGAGTATGGGAACGAACATTGTGACACGAGAATTTTATATATTAGATGAATTGCTGTTCGTTAATCTCGCTAAAACTCGAGAACGGCTGAACCGATTTGGCAAATTTTGGTCTTGAATTATTTGTGGAAGTCCAGAGAAGGTTTAAAAGGTAGATAAATTAGAATTAAATAAAAATAACAATTTTGTTTTTTGTTTGATGTGTCCCCCGTTTCCGGATTCCTTTTGTTTGTTTAAAGTTTATTTTATACAAAAGTTTAGGTCTTTTATTTATCGATTGAGGCACTACGAAGTCTGCCGGGTCAGCTAGTCTTGAATAAAAACAGAAAGAAAGCCTAATTGCTTTGCGACAGGAATAAATAGCTTGGTGTTACATACTCGTGCAGGTTAATACCTCTACAATACCACCATTAAATGTGGATCGGTGATCGTAGTAAGCTGGTTATCTGAAAACGCTGCTCTTTTATCTCCAATCATCATTATCCTGCCCTTCTCCCAGTCACCTGGGGTCGGCGCAACATGTTTTCTCCTTCCATACTCTTCTATCATATACCATTTCTTCGCTCACTCCCCTCCTACCCATATCGTCTTTCACACAATCCATCCATTTCTTCTTAGGTCTACCTCTTCCTCTAAATCCTTCCACATTCATAGTTAACACTCTCTTAACAACCTCATTTTCATTCCGTCTCATCACATGTCCATACCATCCCAAACGTGCACTCCTCAGCTTCTCTGTCACAGGTGCCACTTTCAGACTTCCTCTAACATATTCATTCCGTATTCTATCCATTCTCGTTACTCCACACATCCATCGCAACATTCGCATCTCTGCTGCATGCAATCGCCTTTCATCCGCCACTTTCGTTGTCCAACACGCTGATCCATACAAGACGGCAGGCCTTATTAAGGTCTTATATATCTTCCCTTTTAGGGGAAGAGGGATGTGCGAGTCACATATGGTGCCCGTGCTCTTTTATCTCCAATGAATCCTTTAAATGCTTGTTTCAAAAGCCACGGAAAGCTACGGCGCGTCTCGCTTTAAAAAATGTTTATATCTTGCGATTAACCACATATTAATAAACCTTTAAAACAAAACCACGATCATCATCAATATTTGCTATCAAAACATAGTATGGCCAACAAAGCTGAACGCCTAAAGACGTTTCAGTGAATATACTCATTCTGTGTGTGCGAAAATGATTCTACTATTAACAGCTAGCTTTTCAATTAGGCGATATATTTTATCGTTCGTCGTGATTGTTAGTGCCCCTTTTAAATTTTGTTATTGAAGTTAAGTTCGGCAATCAGCGCCACATCAATCAATCGTTACTATGCACGTAAATGTATAACAACTCTCTACAAATGCAATAGTTAGCATTATTTAAAAGGACTTATCGTAATGAAATGGTTTTTATAGCGGAAGATATTGGGGTGAATGTGGCGTGCACATGTTTATATCCGGAACGCAGAGGCGGCGTGTTACGGTTTCGAAAAGAATGTCGAATGTAGGTTGCCTTACGGACTACGGCTACGAGCAATCTCGTATTGGTTAGCAATAGCACTTTACTATTGCTGTCACAGTACTGATATTGTTTTCAGCATCATAAATCCGTATATTTGGGTCACCTGTTTATGAACGCCGAATAGCTAGTGGCCATGTAATAAATAACCGCCAGCTGAATTCGCAATCTCGGCATTGACATAATGCAGTAACGCGTGTGAAATACGAAAGCTCAAAAATACCGACGGTCGAACGATGGTAAAAATGTGATGTGCGTGACAATATGACATTCGTGGCGGCTTCGCAACACGCTTAAGGAATTCCGAGCGATGAAGTTATCATGTTGAGTTGAATTTCTAATGGCAATGGATTCCATTTCGTTGGCAGCAAAGCGAGAGTGCAGCTATTCGAGCTATTCGGGCCGACTCGCATATTGTTTCTCTGAACGCAGTTTGCCAAGCAAACGACATACTACGAGTATTATATAAATTCATCTTTTTTTTTATTGCTTAGATGGGTGGACGAGCTCACAGCCCACCTGGTGTTAAGTGGATAATGGAGCCCATAGACATCCACAATGTAAATGCAGCACCCATCTTGGGAATAAGTTCTAAGGTCTCAAGTATGCCCCACGGTATGCACAACGGCTGCCCCACCCTTAAAACCGAAACGCATTACTGCTTCACGGCAGAAATAGGCAGAGTGGTGGTACCCACCCGCGCGGACTCACAAGAGGTCCTACCACCAGTAAAAATTCATTTTCAAAAAAATCTATGTTCAAAGTATTTGAAACCTGATTATTTGTACGTACGAAAAGTTTTAACCGCGAGTTTGTTATGTCGACTCGTTCGTTAAGAAAACCAGTTCGATTCGGACATTGGAAGTTATTATAGCATTGAGAACGTAGCGCTATCATATCCTGGTCCGATTTTTGTTAAAATCATCTCTTAGACTTCCGGAAACCTCAAACAAAACAATCACTGCATGTTTATAAATATTTGTATTACGAATTGTTTAAAAACGCACGCCCATTTAAATTTTGTTCCGCGATTCTTGTTTCGTGACTTCAGTTAGTTGACTCGATCAGCACTTATTAATAAGTTAAGAATGTTAATAGCCTTCGAAGGCGTTCGATAAATTTTTTTACTTGACCTCTATATGAGTTGTTATCGCGTCTTCAAACACTCAGTCCATTAGAAACGTTCAATGCTCACTCAAATAGATAATAAAATTCTCAATAAACAGTAAATAGATATTTACTAAGTATGCGTGGAATTCAGGCAACGCCTCTTGTGATGCAATCAATTTCGAAGTACTTCACATGATTTTTTTAGAATAAGTCATACATTCAGTTCATAGAATACTCGTAATTTTGACTTCGTTAATTCGCTACCTCCGAGTAGTGAACGGCGAACATTAAAATTACGCATACAATAAAATTATCTTTAGATGTGCAGCCTGTACAAACAAAACGTTGGGGCGGCGTTTGAATCCACACAAGGGATCTCCTTAAGTTGCGTTTGAATTGAATAAAGCATGTCATGGCTACCACGTCTCAACATACAAACGTACGAATACGTGGTGCTATTCCGTATTGTGTAACAACAAAAATCGGCACATAGAGACACCCATAATGGATTGCTAATTCAGTTAAATTATATTATGTATTTGAACTATTACGCTTCAAAGTACATTCCAAAAGAAATAAATTGTAGCTGATCCGGTATATTATTTTTATTTATTTTTTTACAATAAACCAGTAACGTATAAACCAAATATGAATTAATTTAAGATACAGTCATGGCGATACTCTTATACTTCTTCTATGTATGGATTTAAACACGATTTATGATAAAGATATATTTTTATCTCATGTTTACGAACAATAAAATATATTTTCTTATCTATTGCCATAATGTATCTGGGTAAAAATCAATTCTAAATTTTACCTATAAATCTGACGTACACCTTTATACTAACTAGTGTTTGTCTGATGTTTTATATTCGACAACAATAACAGACCACATCAAGATTTAAATTAATTTTATGTATTACATTTTCTCGTCTATTCTCTCACTGCCTCGTTTATACTACTTCTCACTATTAAAAATATATATACTAATTATTTTATTGCCAACTAGCTGACCCAGCAGATTTCATAGTGCCTCAATCTATAAATAAAAAACCTAAGCTTTTGTATAAAACAAACTCAAAACAAACCAAAGGAATCCGTCCGACACATCAAAGGAAAAACAAAATTGTTATTTTTATTTAATTCCTAGCAATTTCATATTTATCTACCTTTTAAACCTTCTCTGGACTTCCACAAATAATTCAAGACCAAAATTAGCCAAATCGGTCCAGCCGTTCTCGAGTTTTAGCGAGACTGACCAACAGCAATTCTTTTATATATAGATAGATAGATAGATTAAAGCGGGTCATTCGTTACTTAACGTATAAAAAAAAAAGAAAATCGGTACAAACAAAAGAGAAAATACCACTCAGCTGTATTCTCTTTGCCTATTTATATATAGATATGAAATACCTGGCATCGACAAGCAGCTAGAGCGAGTCAATTATAATAAATCATTGAAATTAATTTACAATGATTGTCAATGTCACCCGCAAGGTGGATCATAATTTCTATATGGTATTAGATAACGTGTTCTGCTATCATGTTCCCAATAGGTATTAGAATATATGAAATATATTGAGTTCATTCTTATTGCTTAGATCGGTGGACGGACTCACGGCACCTTGATGAGGATGATCCAACATGAGTTCTAACTCACAGTTTTATAGTACAACGGCTGCCGCACCCTTCAAACCGAAACGCTTTACTGCTTCACGGCAGAAATAGGTGTGATTGTAGTTATACTGGTGGTAGGACCTTTTGTGAGTCTACCTAGGTACCACCACCCCGCCTATTTCTGCCGTGAAGCAGTAATGCGTTTCGGTTTGAAGGGTGGGGCAGCCGTTGTAACTATACTTGAGACCTTAGAACTTATCTCAAGGTGGGTAGCGCATTTACGTCATAGATGTCTATGGGCTCCAGTAACCACTTAACATCAAGTGGGCTGTGAGCTCGTCCACCCATCTAAGCAATAAAAAAAAAGTGATTATATCCGTGCGAGCTCACAATACGCGCTACCACCGGCATCGATCCAGGAATTAAAAAAAAAACCCGGACCTGTCCACCTTCAGACACCAAAGTCTTCATTAGATTAGAGCAACGACTAAATCGCTCTTTAAAGCCAGGAGGACTCATGATTACTTAGTAGTAGAAAAAGCGGCGACGGCGCGACCAACTGCTATAAGTACACAAGATAGGAATTAGGAGCGGGCGAGGTTAGGTAATAAAATAGACCAGGAGTGGAGGCAGGCCATTCCTCCACTCTTGGTCTATTTTATTAGACCGGGAATAGTGATAGCTCGAGGAGAGGCTGGGGTCGAATGTTCGTGTCATTATTGTGAAAATAATATTATCACATGTAGAACTGACGTAGTAGACTCAGCAGTATCAAAATGAAAGTCGAATGTATTTTTCATAGAATTAATCCACTTTTTTTTTCTTACCTAAACTGATGCTTGAAGCCTTGAGATGCTATTTCAGCGTAACCTTAACTAGTAGGTGAGCTCACGGGGCTCAAATCTGACGACATTGCTAACATGAACCCTAGCAAGAGCCGTGCTTCGCAGAATCTACCATCGGACGCGATCCACTGAGAAGATCCGGCGAGAAACTCAATGGGCTCTGTCTGTGGGTTAATTTACTCGTCGAGCCCTTCGTCGCAAGCGACGGGTTCGACGAGAACGATGACTGGAATCCACTATGCATTACTATCTATTACTATCTACTACGATATACTGGTGGTATGGTATATAGAGATTCCACGAGTAGATAACATTACATTATATTTGAGACATTGAGCTCATGTCTCAAAGGCTCAACACGAGCGATAGCATCCACGTTGTACTTGTCTGTGTATGGTAACCACTTAACACATGGCGGACGATAGGATCGCTTAGGACAACAAGTCTTATTTTTAGTATTTTTCTGAATGATCATAATAAAATTAGTAGATGCATTTTGGATTCTCTCGAAAACAGTCCTGCCTTTAAAAAATCTGTTTTGTATATAGTACAAAATTGAATCAAAATATAAACGTTAATCCGAGGAAGTCCACACATTTTTTTCTTGTTTCCACGTGTTGTCGCGAAGGTCATGGCCTGGATGTAAGGTGTAACTGGTCTGAACGCATCGGCACGTGTCCGTCATGCTCTGCGAAGCGAGAGTAGGAAGAACGTAATTTCTACTCGCTGCTGCTTCAATTACTCATGTTTTGACTAATGTTAATTTCTTACCGAGATTTTCGACTGTTTTTAATACGCTTTTATTAGCTTCAGACGTATGTAGTATGTTTGTAACGGAATCTTTGAACGTTATTTTGACCCCCTTCAAAACGTCGGATTAACTCGAAATTTGGTATTATTAAGGACCGATGACAATCCAATATTTAAAAAAAAATTGAAATTCGACTAAAAACTGAAAAATAAATAATAAAAAATATTTTTTTTACAATACACCGCGCTTTTTTACAATAAAATCATTTTTTCTTACACTATTTTTAATTCAAATTTATTAAAATTTATTTTCAATTTTTAGTTGGATTTTCTATAAAAGCGTATTTTGTTAGTTTTTTTTAAACTATTATTTATTTGTTATTAAAAGCCATTATTTTGAACCCGATAGTTTGGAATTTTCTCAAAAAATAAGCGTTCTGTCGTATTAGATGAAAATGAATTTACTAACATTAAACGTGACTAATCATAAACATTTTATCTACATTCTTTTTAATGTGAAATTAAATTCCTGAATATTGCGTTTGTCTTGTTTGCAATCACTCATCGTTTAACCAATTGACATTCAATAGTTATTAATTTTTATTTATGACTTTGTTGGCCTCTGGTCGGTTTCCAGAATAATGTCATCAACGTACGATAGGTGGCGCGGGCCTCATTTCAACATATAATTTAGCCGGGTTTCACGGAGTAATTATGTAATAAAAACATTTTGTTAATTATGGTACAAAAACAAAATGTAAAATAAAAAACGAATTCCATCTTTGAAATGACCACGCTCTCGTACTAAGATCAGTGACAGTGACAGACCGAGACTAACTTAACCCTTGAAAGTTGTTGTTAAACGCTACTAGGTGGCGCTTTATATTTACATGTTCAATGTTATAAATATCGATGTTTATAACTAGATGTCGCTGAAATCGCCAAGTTAAATCGAGTGCCAACATTACAATTTTTAATCCCCACTTTTCTCTTTCAAACTTCGTTGTTTATTGATTGCTATTATTGCTTAATCAAACAATAAATGCTATATTACTATAATACAACCAAAATCATACGTGTCGAAGAATAATGTATGTTCTCAATGAGTTAATCTAGGCTTATTTACTTATATTTAGGTAGTTTACTGTTTCGTTTAGATTTTAATGTATGTTTTATTTACTAAGATTTGTATGTTACACAGTATGTTTTGACGCTTCCCGCACTTTCACTCGAAACATTCGCCTTCCGCCGCTGCATTGAACTACGATATTGTTATGTAAACTTGCATTCGATACATCTTCATTAAACCTAACAATGTTGTTTGTAAATAGTCTTTGTATAGGTGCGAAGGCCATTTTTGTTTTCATCTAATCATTTCGGCTTTCGGCGCCTTTCAAGAATGATGTTAGGTAGTGAGCTAACCTAGCTAGCCTGCTAGTCATCAATTAATATGTCCCATATCTACAGTTCCTTAATCCTTATTCCAGAGAATAGTTTAAATATTGTTTGTCTTTAATCATATTTTTTTATAGTGTAGTTTTGGCGAAATTTGTGATTATAGAAGTATAAAATACAATCATAATAGTGTACAAACTTACAATTCCAATTAATTAGGTATAGTCGAATTTCGACTACTGCGGGACCTCTAGTTAATATTGTTATGCATTAAGATACATAAATGAAATCACGACTGGTATTTACGATAAATCATCATCTTGCGTCAACGACGTTATAGAAAATCAATATAATGTTATTTGTAATACGTTTATGTACATTTATGTTATACAAATGCATTATTATATGCTAATATGCTGGATGGCTGCTACCGGTTTCTGAACGTTCGTGCCGGTAAATGTGCCTCCGGGCAGCCAGGATGCGCCAGCGCTATGGACACGACGTTAAATTGTAAAACTTGGGATTTTATTGAACTAAAATTTGAAGTTTTATTATTATTACTATTTTTGGAACGAAGTTCCTTATGGGACGATGCGGAGGGTTACCCTAACCGGGAAAAATCGTCCGTAACGTAAGATTTTTATTAGTAATGCACACGGTGTACGACTCAACTTTGTAATAACGTACAAAAATTAACCTTATACCTCGAATAGAACTTAAAATTAATATTTTTATAATAAGAAACTTCGTTCCTATCCGGTGTCCCACGAGGCCACACATCTTTTTTTTGTTTAGATGGGTGGACGAGCTCACAGCCCACCTGGTGTTAAGTGGTCACTGGAGCCCATAGACATCTACAACGTAAATGCGCCATATTAGTATAGAAAGTACCGTAGGCTAAAGGACGAGACGGTATAATTGAGTCTGACGGCGCAATAAAGCCTTTGTTCAAATCCCGTAGGCAGGTCCAGTTTGTTGAAATTAAATACCTACTTAATAAATGTTTACGAATGACTTCCGAGTTGAAGGAATGCGCTGTGATAAAAAACAACGTCGCATAAATTGATTTGCGTAATTCCTGATGGCTTATAGTGAGCTTGCCCGGACAAGTACCACTAATCTGCCTATTTCTGCCGCGATACCTCCTGTTCCGGCTTGAAGGGCTGGAACAGCCGCTATACTTTACAATCTAGACGATATCACGTCTCAGGGTGAGTTGGATTGAGACATGTCACATGTTTTGGTAAAATTCATAGAATTCCTAGAGGATTCATATAGAGAAAAGAAATACCTTTTGCGGTTTTTTAAAGGCAGGAATGTATTGGTTGTTTAATTTATCGGTCGACTATACGTTTTCTAAGAAGTTTCTTTAAACAGAGACATTCGTAAGCTATAAGCACTATATTTTTCAATTTTAAATTGTTGGATTACTTGGACATCATCATTCTGTTCATGGCGATTATTGACGCAAAATATGTCAACTAATGTTTGTAGTTACTTCGTATTTAGATAGTCTAGTTTCACTTTATAAATACTAGAATAATCTGGTATATTGATATGTTTTCTGTTAAAAAAAAACTGACGGGAAAACAAGCATTTATAAAATGATGACTAAACAAATTTATGCTATTATTCATTTTCCTAATAATATTTTTTAAGTTTAATTAACTTGTGTGTGCGAACCCTAACGTTTCACTTATGCGTAACATTCCATGTTCCCTCAAATCGGGCTACTGGCTACACGCAACGAAGAATTAGAATATTTAATGTATTCGTTTGAACATTCAAATAACCATAATACGCATATTAGAATCGTTCGTTTTTTTTTTCATATTAAAATGTTTTAATTTAAGATTTCGCCGCGGCACCGAAACCTTTGGCTTTTTTATTTTTTTTTTTCCTTTTAGTCAGTCATACATTTTCAAAGTTTTTTTTTTTTTATTGCTTAGATGGATGGACGAGCTCACAGCCCACCTGATGTTAAGTGGTTAATGGAGCCCATAGACATCTACAACGCAAATGCGCCACCCACCTCGAGATATAAGTTCTAAGGTCTCAGTATAGTAACAACGGCTACCCAACCCTTCGAACCGAAACGCATTACTGCTTCACGGCAGAAATAGGCGGGTTGGTGGTACCTACCCGTGCGGACTCCCAAGAGGTCCTACCACCAGTGACGAAATCTCAGACTGAAATTTATGTTCATGTTCTATTTAGTGAAACTAAATATTGTTAATTATAGTAAGTGATATCGTCTGGTAACACTTTTACGACGTGAACAGTGAGCTTGTTTTTTTCCAGAACAAAAACCCGATTACTCACATAAAGACACAATTGTAATAATAAAATAATAAAATAATTGTGTTTATAAAATACGTCCTAAATTAATAAAATATATTTTTAGTCACGAAAAATATGACAGATAAAAATACGATACGGAAATTCTAACAAATGATAAATGATGTTATGTACAATTCATGTTGGTATTAAATACACAATACACTCGTAAATTGCCGTCATGGAGCTAATCTATTATTGAGGAAGCACCACGCTAGAATGCGGAAAGGTTTCTGAGTACTTGTCTGTTGGAAACTTATTTAGCTAGCTATAATACAAATTTATTATTTGACAGTATCCAAATGTAGTCTTTAGTATTGAAAGAAAATAGCTGTTCGTGTATACGTGTATAATATTATAATAATGTTATGGACATAATAAAATAGAAAAACAATAAAAATACATTCTTGAATCTAATATGTTAATTTATGGAATACAGAAAAAACCACAAAAATATATATTTAAATTCAATAGATCTTTACTGGTGGTAGGACCTCTTGTGAGGCCGCGCGGGTAGGCACCACCACCCTGCCTATATCTGCCGTAAAGCAGTAATGCGTTTGGTTTGAAGGGTGGGGCAGTCGTTGTAACTATACTTGAGACCTTAGAACTTATATCTCAAGGTGGGTGGTGCATTTTACGTTATAGATGTCTATGGGCTCCAGTAACCACTTAACACCAGGTGGGCTGTGAGCTCGTCCACCAACTAAGCAGTAAAAAAATAAAAAAATACAATAAGTAGCACCAAAGAAAATTAAGACTGTACTCTTAAAAAGGATTTATTAAAAAAAAAAACAGCGCGCGTGTATTATAGGGTAATGCTCATCCGATCCCTACGGCATTTAACATCGATTCGTTTAAATAAAGCTTAAGTTACAAGCAAATCGATATTCGTGCAAATAAACAGCCCTCGAGGTCGTCTCGGTAGCCAGCCGTCGAGATGAGTTCCTCACACGCATGCGCGCCCACCGAATTACACACATCCTCTCCTCTGTTCAAGAAGGATGTACCCCATATTATCAGACCTTTATTAAATATTTTCGAACAGGATAACATTTTCGATCGCGGTTTCCGCTCTCGAAGTTGAGTACCCTTCGAACGTTTTAATGTGCTTTTGAAAATGATATTTCATAATCGCAGCGAGACTGTAGCGATTTGCGAATAAATAGTTGTTTTAAAATTAAATTTCATTTTGTACCTGTAGATAAATACCAGAAATAAAGCACTATCAATCGCATAAGTACTTGCCTACTTATTTTTATTTGAGATCATAATGCTAACATCATTTCAAGTTTTGAATTGTTATTTTGTACGTTTAAAAATTACTTTAATTTGCTTGTTTGATTTTGACTGTTATAAATGTTTTAAACTTTACAGATTCGTAAGTTCACATTATAGTCAACTGCTAAAGAACAATTCATAAATAAAAATGATGTTTACGAAAACTGAAGAAATTAGTAAAAAATATCGGAAAGTCAATTTCGGAAAGTTTTCACTTTAAAAAGATATCGAGTTATTGTTAGAAGTCCACTTGTACTTTCATTATCCAATCACAATACAACGCTTGAACACGTCCGAACAAAAGTTCCTTGAAAAATACGAAGGGATCCGCTCCGCTGGAGATGCTACAAACAAAATAAAAGTAATGATAAAACGGACCTAATTCTCTTTTAATTACAGGGACCGGCTACAAGAGTTTCGAAAACCTTCTAAATGTTGCATAACGTTTTGATTACTGATTAAAAACGAGAGAAAATAAAGAGAAGAGACTTGTTTATACAACGAATTTGCTTTACTAGAACATTATCCTCATGTCTCTGTAGAAGCTATATGAGTTTCCAAATTCGAATATATTTTAACCTTTATCAAACACTAGCGGCCCGCTCCGGCTCCGCTCGGTTCTTTAACAAAAAATTCAACGATATTTGACGTTGTTTTATTTTTTTTAAATAAAAGAACACTTATTGCGGCATAACTATAACATACATATGCTGGCGCGACATTTTTTGTAAATAATGATGTGTTCTACAAAGTCGTAGTACATTAGCTTATTCTATCATCAATAGTTTTCACAGGGCACGCGATGTAAAGAATATTTCAGGTAATTTTTTTACACCTTGGGTTACATTATTTGAATTTTAGTAAGAATCCCAAATTTTTTTCAAAAAAGATTATAGCCTATGTCACTCGCGAGTAGTGTAGCTTCCAAACAGGGAAATAATTTTTAAAATCGGTTCAGTAGTTTCGGAGCCTATTCAATACAAACAAACAAACAAATCTTTCCTCTTTATAATATTAGTATAGACGACTAAAATAAGAGGATTAAAACGTATTTATTAATTTTCAATATAAGTGTAATACTTCTGAAGCAGAGAGGACTATTAGAAAACCGTAAACGTAGCAACTATTGTAAAATTATTTCGTTCGGCTTCTTTGTAATCTGTTGTAATTAATTTTCTTATTAGTTTCTATTCTAATTTCTGTTCGGCGAATCGACCAGACTTAATAATTAAAGCAGCGGCGCCAAAGCCTTACCTGGCGGTACACCTTTGCCGTCGCTCTATTAGACAATAAAAAGTTAATGCTTATACAGCCCCGCGGAGATGCGGCAACTTCTCACAGTCCGAACCTCGTCCCCTCTCCCTGACACCTCTAGCACCAAAATAAAATATAACCTTCCAAGGATACAACCTCTGCTATTTTTGAACTAACATAACACAACGACAATTGTCACAGTAAAACGTACCTTATTTACAAATTTTAAAACTCAATTTTGTATACATGCCCCAATGTCCATGGTAAATCAAGGTGCAATCGAAAGTAAACTGTAAAACGTCCGAATAGGGTTTGAAATGTTTAAGTATAAAGTTAAAATTAAGGTTGTAGGTGCAGACAGAGCGTAGGAAACGAGGGGGTTCATTAATCCCCGCGCCCTGCGCGCACGCACTTTCATGAATGGACCGAACAGGTTGATGTGTCGGTAGCTATAGGCCGATCTATTTTAACTATAAATATTTATTATAGGTGTGTCTACTATAGAATATACTTTCACATAGATGAGCGAACTAAATCACTGTCCACATAATTTTAAGATCCTTAACCCATAGACATGACAACGAAAATGCCGCGGCCCATTTTAAGTAGTGATAGATTCAAGTCTTAATTAAATTATAATAACGGCTATCCCACCTTTAAGACTTGAGCCAAAGAGAACAGTAAAAAACTAACGATAGCTTAGGACTTGAAATTGAGGAAGTAAAAGGCTAAAGAAGGATGGGGCCGCAAAATTATACCTTCTCATGATATCCGAACGGCTATGTATATTTACCATCTGTAATTAAAGTACGGAAAATAATTTGAGTATATAGGTATATGGTACCTACGTTTAACAATTTTATTTATACCCATAACTTCATCTTCAACGTTATCTCAAAAAATACGTGTCGATTAATACAAAACCGTTTCCTGATAGCAAAGCATTGAGGTCGCCAACGGAAATTACAAAAACAACGTTTTGTCATTCACACAAAGTCTTTTTACTTTTAAATGACGTGATGTCATCATTTCCTTTGTTTTATTTCGATGGAAGGCTGAGAGGTGAACCGTTCTGATGCCCGCCTTCGTTAGTCATGCAATATAATTTTTATAATTACGATTAACGTTGTGTTAATTTTCTCAACAACGCTGATGTTCGATAATAAAATTTCTTGAGATCGTGATCTTATTTGAGCATGTCGATACACGAAACACCCTGTATATAGGAGGCTCGAAGGAAGCGCCGCAACGTCCGGCCGCGTGGATGTAGCGTGATGCTCTTTTTTTTTGTTCTTTTTCGGTTTCGTTTTTTTTTTGTTCATCTCATTTATTTATTCCAATGTAATCTCTTCCAGTTCATTTTTTATTCAGTCAGCCTTCAGTGTTAAACGTGCAAGGGCTGCAGTGTCTTGTCTCTCGGTGTTCAACTGCAGTTTTCGTTTCCAAAGTGATCTCCTTTGCCGTGCTTATTTTGATATGAGAATTGTTCCCGGTTTTGTGATGCGATATGATCTGTGATTGTAGTTGAAATAAGCGAATCTGTGATCAAAAATAGACGATTCTAAGGCATAGCATTTAAATTATAACAAAAAAAAAACACATTATCGGATAACCGTTTCCTTTTAATTATACTATCTCTTGCAAGTGTTGGTATGAGAATTCATGAGAAACATCATCGTAGATTGTATTGTGTTAGATTGTTGTGATGATGGAACTACCTCATCACCTGCTACTTCTGGCTCAGACTTCTTTGAGATTGCATTTACTTTCGATGGAACCACCTCAGTCGCCCAAGTTCAGTTTGCCGCTATGGCAACCGTGGATGCCATCTCCGGAAAAAGGTAAAGAAAGCACAACAGAAAAGCCTTGAAATATAATTATTTCATTCTAAAATATATATTACCTGCTTGGATATATTTTTTGTTCTTTAACAACACTGTTTCCCAATTTTTTTTCCTTGAATATCTTCAGTAAGGTGCCGTATATCTCTAGTTAAGTTTGAATATTTGACATAGTAATGATACTTTTTTACCCTCTGCAGCAGAAGCAAGGTAATACTGGCTCGGTTGAGTTTAGCTTACAAGAAGTCTAGCTTAATGGTGTAGTTTATAAAATCTAAATATAATTAGCACCAATTTCAAAGCGTCCGATGAAAACTTGCACTCGTATCGATGTTCGTTTTAAATAATAATAATAATTCTTTAAAATTATAAATACACTAATAACACTTCCCAAACAAAAATCTCATTTAATCGAAATAAATGGTAAATTCAGGAGATGACAAACTCTTTGTCTATACTATCTATACTTCTATACTTAATATTATAAAGAGGAAAGATTTGTTTGTTTGTTTGTTTCGAATAGGCTCCGAAACTACTGGACCGATTTGAAAAATTATTTTTCCATTAGAAGCCGACATTGTTCCTGATGAACATAGGCTACTTTTTTTTTTTTTTTTTTGGTTTCATGTTCAACATTAAAACAAAACATTCGGAAACATCCGAAGCGAAGCGAGGGCGGGTCGCTAGTAAAATATAATTTAATTTAATGTTTATTACGAAGCATCGTAATCGTCGTTTTGTAATCATTTTTTCTCTGACAGTAGGTATGTGTTACAGTTAAATGTTGGTAGTAATTTACACAGCAGGGTATTGTAAGCAACTTTACCGATTTTCACTAAAGATGAAGGCTTTAGGAATCATTCAATATATGTAGTTTATTTTCTCCCAAACATTTACCTATTCAAATAACTTTTTATCTAAAATATGATACGATTATCTCATGTTTGTTTGTTTATTTATCAAATACGTTGTCAACACGATTAGATGTGTACATTGTTTTATCTATTTAAATCTTAGTCGGTATTGAAAACATTCAAACGGAAAGCACTATGGGGCCAAATGGTTCATTTGACCTTAGAGTAGGTTGTCATCACTGGCAGTTCATAAAATTTAATCACGTAAAAACGCCATACAGTTGAAAGGAACAGTTTAATCTGTATCGTTTAAAATTTTATTATTATTATTGTTATTAAGTATTATTAACAAGAAAAAAAAACCTGTTAACAAAGAAGTAATATTAAAGTACTTAGTATATTACTAGTTTTGGAGCATCGTATTTTAATAAGTTTTGACTAAGCGATCGTCTCAAATTTGCTTTGTGTGTTTCATTTGGATCTGTCTGGTTGGTTTTTAACAATAAACATGATGCCAAGTCAGAATTAATTTTGAACATTATCAGTTTGTGACCCGAACTAAACCGAATGCGCGATTGATCAAGCGCACAATGCATTTCCAAGATATTAAAATAAACTTGCATTTACAATTAAGATATAGTAAAACTGAAATTTTTTTGTTGCAAAAAGTTTTTCTCCGTGATAAGTTATAATCGAAATGAATGCTAAATATTGCGATTATTTCTTTCCAGAGACACCTTCGACGGCTTCCAGTGGCGAGTCGGAAGGTGATCGCACCTTGTCCCCGGAGACTCCACGCAGCCAATCTAAAGAAGCTACTGGAAAATGGAGGAGGGAACGGAGATCAATTCGTCTGCCTGAATACAGACCAAAGTGAGTGATAAAGTAGTGTTTAAGCTCGGGACCGTATTATACTTCAGGGCTGATCCGGCTAGTTTTTTTTTGATTGATATATTAGTGGTGGCTTGGAGGCCTTTCCAGTTTCACCAGGACAGGTCGACTAGATTCTGAGTGCGCATACTATTTATACTCCTTAAACGATCGGTTCGTTCTTTTCTGTCTATTTAACTGTCTATGTACATAATATGAGAACGGTCAGTTCGTTCCTTGTTGTCTGGTTCGTGTCCGTGTTTTAGGAAGTCAAAAAGTACTGCCTCCGCTAGTCACGCACGCCCTCGTTCCATTTCTCTTTTTATTTCTTTTCAAATTCTTGTCAAGTGTCTGTCTTAGTTTATATCTAGTCGTTTTAGGTCTTACGTCCTATCAAAGAAGTTGCACGCCACGACACTCCTTGTACTGTTGTATACTAGTATTCTTTCACGAGACAAGACGAGAATTGCTCGTGTCTTAAATATATTGTAATTTATTTTACTTCAAACAATAAAAATATATTCTTTAATTCAGCTAAACTCATCGAAATGTATCTAGTTCGCCGTTCCACTACAGCGTTACAATAACAAAGATATTCGAGTAGTTACATAAGCATAAATCAAACGTTAAACGACGCCATAAACAAAACCACAGATAGCCCAGCGCGATATTAGAGTTGCACCCACACGTTTAAATATTTTATCGATTGTTCCGGTTTTAATGTACCTAAACTATTTTGTTTAAAGGGAGAACGGGAAGATGGCGCTCAGATCGCAGTCGTTCAACGAAAGACGCACCGTGGTCCCATTCACGCGTGCACAACCTCACAGCGACGGAGATCTCTCCGATGAAACAGATGACGGGCCCGCCAATCTCACTGTCAACGGAAAAAGTAAGACACAACTATTAATGATACTGAATTATTGAACACGTCGATACATTTGACGGAATTAAAATAACTTTTCTAATATAATACATAGACATATATATCTTTTTAATCTTTTTTTTTAAATTCCTTAAACGGAATTCACAGTCTATTAGTGCATAGCTACCCCCATATCTGTAGAGGTGAATACCACGCATCTTAAGACGTAACTCAATTTTACTGTAAAACAAAACAAAGAATATTGTTGTCCCACTCTTAAAAACAAAAAGCATGCTTTGCACAACAGAAAGTAGTACCTTCCCATGCGTGTTTCAATAACCATTTAACACAAGGTGGATCGCGAATTCATTCTTACATTTTTGGTTGACGCGGTGGTGCCGTAGTTAGCGCCCCTGACTGTTGCGCCGAGGGTCGAGGGTTCGATTCCCACTTCGAGCAAACATTCGTATGATGAACATTACAATATACAATAACAATATTATCTAAGTTATTATACGAGTATGTATGTTAGTCTCTAGTACACAGGAACATAATACAGGAAATCCTAATTTGAGCCCGAATGACCTTACGTGATTTGTTCCCGGTTATTATTATTATTATTAGGTATAAATTTTTTTTATTGCTTAGATGGGTGGACAAGCTCACAGCCCACCTGGTGTTAAGTGGTTACTGAAGTCCATAGACATCTATAACGTAAATGCGCCGCCCACCTTGAGATATAAGTTCTAAGGTCTCAAGTATAGTAACAACGGCTGCTCCACCCTTGAAACCGAAACACATTACTGCTTCACGGCAGAAATAGGCAGGGGGTATGGTACCTACCCGTACGGACTCACACGAGGTCCTACCACCAGTAAGTACGCAAATTATCATTTTGCGGGTTTGATTTTAATTACACGATGTTATTAAAATCACCGTGGACGTCGATCGTGAACATTTGTTGAGTACGTATTTCATTAGAAAAATTGGTATTTGCCTTGGATTCGAACACCGGTGCATCGCTCAACACGAATGCACCGGACGTCTTGTACTTTACGTCACGACGACTTCAGTATGTTCCTAGCTATTATTATTATTAGGTAGACCACGAAATGTGTCCGATTTCCATTATTGTTCTATCGTTTTCGACAGAAGCACCTCCCGAGTACCCGGGCAGCAAGTACGAGGCTCCCATAGACATGCGGCTGCGGTCCCGGCCCGCCCCACCGCCCTACAGTCGCCCTTCAGTCATCACCAAAAGCAACGACACCCCACCAGGTAATTCTTTTTAAATTTCCTATATTACAGTTGCAGGCAGACGATGAGCATACGGCCCATGTGTAGGTGAGTAGCCACGATCGCTCATGCACATCAGCAATACCAGGAGCACGGCCTAAACATTTTGTTTCTTATTGAAAGACAAAAAAAGACAAAAAATATTGTGAGCTAATCGTGATTCTAAAGTCATATGTAGGTATACTACTACTTCTTCTTCTTCTTCCAGTGCCTCTTCAATCCTGAAGGTTGGCCGTTAGTTTCCTATATTCATTTCTGTCAGCAGCCAGCCGGAACAGCTGTTCGACGGAGGCAATACCGGTCCACTCCCGGATATTCCGCGGAGCCATGACTTTTTTCTTCGCCCAGCACGTCTCTTTCCGTCCACTACTACTACTATACTATTTATCTATCTTAAATAATACGAAGTACAAGAAAGAGTAGTGTTCAAAATTTTTTGTTACCTGGAAAGAGGCTTTGCCAATACAATAGTATTGTAATTAAGAAAAGCACGTAATATTGTTATTTAACTTTCATTGAACAGTATTTAGTAGGCAGCAGCCTCGATGTGTCCCTGGTATTGCTGATGTCCATGGGCAACAGCGGCTATTTATCATCAAATATACCGTATGCTCGTCTGCCTACAAAGAAACCGAAAACCGTTACAAAACAATCTAGAAATTTGTAATAGTAGACTGTACCAATACTGATTCGTTTAGTTTACTATGTTTCTCGCCGGGTTTTTTTTTAGTGGCTGGGTATTCTGATCCGGTGGTAAATTCAACGAAGCATGCTTTTGCTGGGGCTAGTGTTAGCAAGTCCTCTTATCTTGAATCCCGTGAGCTCTCCTATCATTCCGTGCGTAGTTGGAATAGCCTCTTAAGCCCCCACGATTAGGTATGAGGAAAAAAACAGAATCATTAAATCACAAATTTTGTGAGGCTAAATTTTCGCGTTTGGCCAACCACTAACAAAGCGTATCATGTGTGACGTTTGGTATTAATGTATGATATGATTTATGGTTGCCATATATATTGACCCAAACGATTTCACGCGAAATAAAAGTTTGGCCGAGTCATAAAAACAGTTTATTTTGAAATAATGGAAACATAATTACCGGAGGTAGGACCTTTTGTAAGTCCGCACGGGTAGGTAACGCCACCCTGCCTATTTTTGCCGTGAAGCAGTAATGCGTTTCGGTTTGAAGGGCGGGGCAGCCGTTGTAACTATACTGAGACCTTAGAACTTATATCCCAAGGTGGGTGGTGTATTTACGTATAGGACAGTTACACCACCAGTTATATATCGTCCCCTAACACAACTTAACTGATAAGAGTGAATATCATCGATTTCAAAATGTACACTTACGTATTTTACTAACAGGTTCCATGTCGATGTGTGATCCAGTGATCGACGAGCATTTCAGAAGATCTCTCGGCGACGATTACATGAACTTGTTCAAGAAGAACTCGGAAAACGCCCAGCCCAGCCCTAAGCCCAACATGAAGGACAGAGCCAGCAGCCCTATACTATTCAAGACTGAAGAACCTCCCAAACCGACCAAAATCATCGCTATGGAAATAGACGACCCCAGTTTGTCCGTTGACGATCACTTCGCTAAGGCCTTAGGCGACACGTGGCGGCAATTGCAAACGTCAAAATCGAAAGAGAATGAGAAAACGCAATTGAATCACAAAGGCGGCGTGGACGACCACTTCAGCAAGGCCTTAGGCGAAACGTGGCAGAAAATACAATCGTCGAAACACAATTTGAATTCGGACAACGAGAAGAAAGATCAAACCACGAAAATTATCACAAGGAGCGGGGTCGTAATATAATAATGGTTGTTGCGGCTAAAGGCGGTTCGGTTTACGACCTTGTAAAAAAAATACGAGGCGTTCTCATGATGCTCTGAACTCAAGTGTCGATAAATTCCCACTTGTTTAACATAAAGAACGCTGTTATTTTGTTAATGGGCACGAGTCGAGCGCCCTGTATTAACGTTTCATGTTATATTTAACTCACGAATCCATGACAATTCTGTTGTTACCTTTAGGGCTTTTGGGTAAACGATCGGATGTTATTTAATTTTATTTTAAGGTATTATGAATAGTCAATTAGTAGTCACCAGTTTACACATTGTAAATTATTATTACCTCAGAAGGAGCGCTTTTGCACATCGGTCACTAGTAGATATAAGTTGCGAGTTGTATGTGTTGTAATTAATAATAGTCATTTCTATAGTAAGGATGTATCGTTAGAAAAAGACGGCTAGAAAGTTAAAGGAGCTAATTTTTAATTTTAAAACACCTTTTAATGTTCCTCGTAAGAATACACGCGTATTATTATATTTTTTTGTGATTACTTCAAAAATTCAGATAAATATTGAAGTCAATACAATGTTAAACACACGGTTTCGTTTGATAATTTTGTTTTAATTTTATGAAATTTCGATTAAGAAATTTATGTTAAATTATTTTGTTTCCATTTACGAAAAGTAAGATAGTAGACAGCTGGCTGTCTTTTAATACATTTTTTTTTTTAAGAACGTGATCTACGAATGTATGTAAATAATAATTTCCTATTTATGCACATTAATTAAGGAGGTTACTTGTCATTGAAGATAATACGAATAAACATAGCCTTTGAAATTTATTTGTTTCATTCACTTTCATTTTTGAATAACAAATAGAAATGGTACATAAATAAACAGTTTGAAGGATAAACCAATAATACATTCTGCAATAAATAGCAACGACGCGAAGCTCTCAACAGTTGTTGTATGTTTTTCTGTGCATTTAGGGTCGCTCACTTTGACAATGACTCGGTCAATCCGAAGTTTACCTATGAAGTATTGAGATACGGTAATAAGCTCTCATTTAGCGTTGGGGCCGTTTAAAGACGGATATTTAAAAAAAAAATGTTCGGTATTATACATAATTGTTTCGTTTAAAGGACTCATAAATTTTTAAATCACTTGTAAAACCGCTTGTACAGGCGGGAGCTCTATTCGTTGATGGGTTTTCTTTCATGAAAACGCAAAAGAAATTGCATAGCTATCTATGAGAGGGGTGGAAAGCGGACAAAAAACGGCATGAAAATTAAATGTAAAATAATAACATAGATAAAAAATACAAACATACTTGTAACATATAGAACTATTCATTTAAATATTTTAATAAAATAATATTGCTTTTCACACAGACTTAGTACTGGTAAAAAAAAAAAAAAAATGGAGGTGGTTCAGATGATCCTGTTCGAAGTGGATGCATCGAACAGCGCTTATTTTTATTTATTTTATGTTTATTTTATATTTTTATTCCCCTTTATTGTAGTGAGGGATTTTAGAATAGGTACGTGTGCACAGATCTACATCGTTATATTAACGTTATAAAAGTTAAAAACCTGATCCCGAATACAAAACACACATATAGCTTAAGTAGCAGCAGTAAGTAAAGATTGTTTGGAAAACAAACATATGAAAGCTAAAAAAATCATTACAAAAAATTCACACGCCCTACAACCTGTAAGCAACAGTAAATTTTTTTTTTTTTTTTATTGGTAGTAAATTCTATCTATTACAATGAATGTCTATCAAAAAACAAATATTACACCAATTACAATAACTGGTTCCATCGATTGCTTATTATATTAAGTACAGTATCTATGATCATTTAAAGTAAGAAAAGGATGTGACAATTCCGATTACGAATACCAACACAGCAGCTCAGTTCGGAATTCCTAGTCATACCGGAAAAGACGGACACGTACAGATTCAGCGAACTATCTACCACATCTTTAATGTAATTTTTAAAGTTTTATAAATAACGGGTATGTTACCCTTGTTGCAATGAAACCACTCAAGCGGATCGTCTTGCATAATAAAGAATTCAGTAAACAAAATCATTTATCTTAATTCATGTTGCGAACATCACAGCGCGATGCCGCACCCACTTTGATACATGTTGTCGAAGTATCAATTGTATTGTAAAGCGACTTTTTTTTCCTACCTATGCTGATAGCCTTGAGAGGCTGTTTCAGCTTCGCCCTAACATGTAGGTGAGCTCACGGGGCTCAAACCGGAGTGTTGCTCACACTGGCCCTAGCAAGAGCAGTGCTTCGCAGAATTTACCACCGGATCGGAACGCGACCCACTGAGAAGATCGGGCGAGTAACTCAGTGGGCTGTGTCTGTGGGTTAATTCACTCGTCGAGCCCTTCGAGGACGAGGACGGTGACCGGAAAGCGACTGTCTCATCCTCATCCTTCTATATCGGTGCTCGGCAACCTTATCACACACACAAAAGCTAAAAGAGCCAAATACAGATATTAAACAATCGAAATTTATACAAAGAGCCATTTTATTAACATGCGTTTTTATAGCTTTGTGTTTCAAAAATGGTTTCCTCGTTTCTTACAAGTCAAGATAAAGGTAAGATCAGAAAAGCTAAAATACACAAGTTTTCGATAGCAACGTCATTCACGTTGTGATGCCTATGTGTTTCAGTAATCTCTTAACACCATGAGCACCATCTCGTATGCCTAATGCAATGTAAGAAATATTGATGAAGCGTGTTAGGGCCCAATGGTTAGCATTACCAGCCTATTTCTGTCACGAATGATGCGTCATCGTCATCATTCTTTCCTATTACCCTCTGCTGGGGTGTAGGGCCCAAATCAAATATTTTCATTTACATTGGTCTTGGGCAGTCTGTTCTAGCTCCACCCACGTCATGCCCAAGACACCTAGCTCCTGCTCCACCGAGCGACGCCAATTTGTTCTGGGGCGACCTCTGTTCCTTTTGGCAGACACTTTTCAGGTCATTGCTCTCTTTGATAGGTGGGTATCGGACTTCCTCAATATGTGACCAATCCAACGCCACTTCCGCGCAAGGATCTCCTTCTCCATTAGTGTCTGCTTGGTGAAGGGCACGAATGATGCGTGCCCGTTTGAATACGTACCCTGCACGCAATGTTATCTCAACGAGGCGGTCGACAGTAGGTATTCATGGTCTGGAGCCTGGATTTAATAAGCTTACAAGAAGAGCGGGCATTAGCTCGCCTACACAAAGAATATAAAAAGCTTGTGCCTGAGTAATTAATAAATTGAAGCGCTTCTAAAAATATCAAACGCAAAACTTAAGTTCGAGAAGTGGATTCCTTATTACTTCAATTTTATTTCTGTCATATTACAATTTTTTTTCAACCAATAAAGCTTTCAGTCAGATTTTGTAAGATATCGTTTTTTTGCTATATTTCACGCTAAATATGACAACGTTGGGATTAACACTGTTGACCCATCCAGATCAAACAGATGATCTACAGAGTGTGTTCGGCATCGTGCTTACGATCATCTAAAAGTCAGTGGGAGGTCCCTTAAAAGAGTGAAACAGCATGGCCTTGAGCAGGGAGACATGGCGGCGCATCGTGAGACGCGTCAAATATGCCCCCTCTAAGGCTTACATATCGATCACCAACACTCTGTTAAACGAAATGATTAAGAAGATGAAAAGTTAATTAGTTTTATATGCCGAGGAATGAGTTTTCAGAGACAAAAATTAACGCCTTTTAATTTAAATTTCTCCGCTGTATTTCCAGAAGTATCCTTGTTCACACGAGAGTAGTAAAATAGGTACAAAAATGCTTAAATAACAACGTGTAGCGATCCAATATATACATAAAATATGCAGTAAGAAGACGATCGCTCCTTAGTTTAATTCACTAATTTAATTAATAAGTGGAAGCTACTCGAACTGTTATTGATATTGAGTTGGTAATGTCTACTTCAAATAAGCTTAGAAGTCAAATAATATCACTTTATTGAAGCATAAAGATTCAGAGTACATATAATATTGCTCGTCACATCTTTTATATTATTCAACTGTTTCCATAATATTTTTTATGACAAAGAACACAAAATCCCATTCAACATGTTTACCTTCCATTTTTTCGAGATTAATATTATTGTAGAGGGTAAATACATATAAATCAAACGAAAACTGAGAGTAGATTGAAATTTACATGAAACATAATGATTCAGAGTACCTACATATTAGTATAATATGGCTTGTGACATCTTTTATATTATACAACCGTTTCAATAATCTTTTTATGACAAAGAACACAAAATCCCATTCAACATGTTTACCTTTCATTTTTTCGAGATTAATATTATTGTAGAGGGTAGATACACATAAATCAAACGGAAACTAAGAGTAGATTGAAATTTACTAGCAATCTCCGGGGCTAATAAGCAACAGATTAGATTTTTATACCTTAATGTCATTCTGCGACTCTCAACGCTTTTTTAAGAGTTAAAAAACAAAAGGCTTCAGTTTTTTTTCTCTTTTATTTATATACCTAACTGTGAATTGTACACTGTGAATAGAATTTCGTAAATTTCAAACATATTCAAACATTTGTAATGCGTTTCGGTTCGAAGAGTGGAGCATCCGTTGTTCTGTAAAAACTGAGACTTATACTCAGGGTGGGTGGTGGCATTTACGTTGTTGATGTCTATGGGCTCCGGTAACCAATTAACACCAGGTAGGCCGTGAACTCGTTCACCCATTGAAGCAGTAACAAAAATTTTCTTAATTTATTTATATCAACTCATCTATCGTACGCATCACTCAATATTTTATAATTGATTAGACTACCATTTCGTGCTTCCGATATTTTAAAAACTTTATTTATAAAGTAAGTTTATCAGTAAATTACGTTATCAAGTTTCTTGAGAAAAACGTTTGGAGGAATCTTTGTGTTGGATAACCACGTTCGAGCACTGAATTCGAATGGTGCTAGAGGATTTTTAAAACTCTTCCACACACTCGAATACAGTTGTCAAAACATGGACATTTTTCTACACTGCTCTCTATTCTACTTCTTGTGTCTTCAGGTCTTGAGTACGACTCTTGATTACCTGCAAAAATCAAAATGACGTGCATGAATGAATCAGCGATATTTACACGTATTTTTTAACATAAAACAATCAATGCACTAATTATGAAAAAATTGCAAGAACGTAAGGGTATTTTCTTTTATTTCCTTCGATAAAAGACGTTGACTTACATCCCAATCCGACAAACGACTTCGCAGCTGGGAATCCGTAACGTAAAACGCCCCCGTCTTGATCAAATGGAAACCTAAGTACAGGGAGGAAGGAAATTAAATACCGGAGAACAGAGGACAAAGTCTTCTATAAAAAGTATCGCAGTAAAAACTGAAACACGACATTGGGATGTAAGCTAATTGTGTATATTGTGTATATTGTTTCTCGTCAGTCAGAGAAACTCTTTTAAAACAATATTGTCGTGGCATTAACAATTTCAGATTTCGAATTAATTTCCTCGTTTCGACAAAATTGTCTGTAAATGTATTTTTTATTTATTTTATGACAACTATTATGTAACAGAGATAATCTCATCATAGTGCGAGGAAGGCAGCCTAAAATTGAAAGAGAAAATTTTCTTCGGTGTCTGTGTAAACTTTTCACGTGGTGCATATCTAATAAATAAATAAATAAATATTTACTAACAATCACGCCACGTCAACTGGTCCCGTGGTAAGTTCCTAAAGAACTTGTGTTACAGGTACCAGATAACGGAAATAAATGTAAGATTTTTTATTATACACACTAATAGTTTGCTATTGACATTTGACACAAGACATCTTCGAAGGTTCACCGTAAACCTGTGTACCTACATACGTATCGTGAAGTTCGACGTGGTTGCGATGAGCGTTTTCATTATTTATGTGTAGCGTTACCTGACCGGCCGCGAGGCGTATCGATCGAGCGCTCTGTACCCGCCGCACCCCGCACATACGATCCCAGCTCACTAAATACGAAAATAATTGATTTTCCTGTACCTTACGATGACGTTGAGATGAATTGACGCGAACCGAGACTGTCATCTCATCAGAAGTCGATTACGTACGATCACAGATCGAATCCCGCTAGATTTTTTACATACGCGAAATTTATTCTGAAGCTTTGATTCGAGCAAATGGGGAATTGAGTCGATTCCATTTCGGTTCCAGGAAGCAGATCAAACAAAAGTTGTAAGACAAACAAAGTGGAAATCCATTTAACATATTACAATATTTACTTGGGCAATCGAGTAATTCTGTGTTTGAATATATTTCGGCGCTTAATTAGGGTCTTAGGAATCTTAATTTTCGTAATCACTTTAACATTCCCGATGAAATTCTTAAACGAAAGTACCTAATATAAAACGAAATTGAAATTAATGAGAGAGGTAAAAACGCAAATGGGGCGAGTGTGAGTTAGCCTTCACATCAAGTAAAAAAACATATAATTTGCGTAATTACTGGTGGTAGGATCTCTTGTGAGTCCGCACGGGTATGTACCATCACACCGCCTATTTCTGCCGTGAAGCAGTAATGAGTTTCGGTTTGAATCGGTGGAGCAGCCGTTGCGGTTTGAAGGGTGAGGCAGCCGTTGTAACTATACTGAAACCTTAGAACTTATATCTCAACTCTCAAGGTGGGTAGCGCATTTACGTTGTAGATGTCTATGGGCTCCAGTAACCACTTAACACCCGGTGGGCTGTGAACTCACACTCCAACCATCTAAGCAATAAAAAAAATACAAAAGTTCCAGTAACCACATATCATCAAGATTCGCTGACGTATCTACGCAAAAATAATATAAAAAGATAGGTACATACCTTTATCATCATTATTTATTACTATAATCGCTTGTGTACCTAAACCGAGTTTTATCACGTTTATATAGAATTCTTCTCGATTTTATCATAAACGAATACCTACTCATCGCACCGTATTCACTTACCCAAACGATGAGCAATAGTAACAAGATAATATTCTCGTTATTAAACTGGAACGAACAGTAATTTCGTCATGTTCCGTAGTCGGGCATTAATTTCATATTCTCGTCGCAACGGTGCCTCATAATACGGAGGTAAGTCAATTTTATGCGTAAAATTCAAATCAAGTATATTTTAATTAAATTCACTTTGTCACTCGCGTTTCGTCTGCTCGGTTAGTTGTCAGCAATGTTCGCTGCAGTGAGAACACTGATGCTGTATGTCCAGGGTTAGTTATTTAAGGCGTAGAGTGGTTCCACGCGATGGGATGAGGACAATTAGACGCATCCCGCGCTGAGGTGCCGGCCTGCACACAAAGCTTGTAAGAGGATACTTCCTATAACAAAGGCTTCAGTTCTCTAACACACTAGTTCGAAGCAAAGGTGAGTTCAGATTGTTGAATGGTAAATATTTAAAGCGAATTAGTAAGCTGAAGTGGCAATAGGCTGGCCATATTAGCCGATAACCGTTGGGGTAAAAGCGTTCTTGAGTGGAAACCGCCAATTGGAAAACGCATTGCAGAACGCCCTCAGGCTCGGTGGAGTGATGATCTGTGCGGGGTGGCTGACAGGAGCTGGATGAGAAAAGCCGAGGATCATGCTCAGTGGCGAACAATTGAAGAGGCGTATGTCCAGCAGTGGACTGCTATAGGCTGATGATGATGAAATATTTAAAAAGACAACATCCATAATTACCTATTGGTATAATTCTCTTTGATACAATAACAACATTAATGTCAAGCTCCTACTAAAAATTCTACATGAAGTTGACTTCGTCAGTTAAATTAGAATAAATGAAAGCCAATGACATATTACGAAAGGCTTTTAAGCGTGAACAGTCTTTGTTAAAAAATATTGACGATGACGCGTCTTTTCATTGTATACCCATCTACATATAATACAATTATTTTATTTCAGTAACGCTGTTTACAGCAAATTCAATTCCTTTATTTTTATGACCAACTTTTTCAATTAAATAGACAGAAACGGTTATGCTATTTTCTGGATTCCAACGTCATTAGGTTTGTTTACACTAAATTTTTATCCGTCTGTCCAAAATTATACTGCGAATAGCCCTGACTATTGCATTCTGTGACTTTTTCATCCTCAAAGAACTGAACCGATTATGATGAAATTTGGTATGGTCATAGTTTTTTTTTTTTCTGAGTAAAAATAATAGGTGTCTTTTTATCCCACAGCCATAGATGGATCTCCGGCCACAGGATATAAAATGAAGTCCACGCAGGCGAAACTGCGAATCGAAATAGTACGTAGTGTTTCACGCAAAGCACATATTTATTCCAAAGCGATGTGAATGTAGTAAGAATCTGCAGTCATTGTGAGTGCGCCCCTCGGGCGCCAAGTTGTCACCCGATGCTCTGGATGTGGTCACCTCAGAGCGGGCACCGTTATTCAGATCCTGTGAATAGCAAAATGTGCAACACTATTTAATCTCTATGTCTGAGGAATTTGTACTTCATAATTTACTTCCGATCAAATCTTTCAACTTGACTCCTATTTTTATATTTCTACTACTAATTAGTTAGTTTTACGAATAATACATACTTCTGTTGTGACACGTAGTTAATTAATCGTAAGATGTTCTACAAAGTATTTCTCCGTCTAAAAACTACTTCATGTTTTTGTTAACTTCTTTATTATTATAATATCTCTCGGCGCAACCCTGCTATTTAGTGAACTAATATGGTTAGAGTTAACTATTTCCTTAATGTTAATATTGTTCGATAACTGTTATAATCCCAACGCATGTACGCAAGGGCTCGGCAAGTAAATTAACCGACAGACACAGCCCACTGAGTTTCTTGCCGGATCTTCTCAGTGGGTCACGTTTCCGACCCGGTGGTAGATTCTGCAAAGCACTGCTCTTGCTAGAGTTAGTGTCAGGTTTGAGCCCCGTGAGCTTATCTAATTGTTAGGGCTACGCTGACATAGCCTCTCAAGACTATCAGTTTAGGTAGGAAAAAAAACGCTCGTCACATTCCGACTCGAGCAGCCGAACTGAGCGGAGCTCTCTGTTGCTATCGCTGTACACTTGAAATGTAATAAATGTAATTCATTGGAAAAGTGAGTCTTAATTACTATCACTATAGAAGGCAATAATAATGATGAAGAGAATGGCGTCAGCAACGTTGACGTCACGATTTTACAAACACCATGGAACCGGCCTCTTTCCCAATATCTAATCATGGATATTATTTTGAAGTTAATTACATACCTTTTAAACACCCATACATGTAAATATAGTTCATAAAGAAAAAAGAAACGGCCGTGTACGTTTCGTAGGTATTCCATCCAATAAATAATTACATATCTATTTTGGGAAATTCAATTAACCGAAACGAAATGAATTCCTAATCCGGCCAATCGGATGTAGACGAAACAATTTCGTAACGACATTTCGAAGCCCTCGTTAAGTACAACATAGAAACCAATAAAACAAAACACGATGGTCTAACAATAGAGAGAGGAAAACGAGAACAGGTGCCGGTAAAGCCTTGCAAAATGAAAGCCTAAATAAATATCCAGTGTATCAAAGGAAACTTAATACTCAATCAAACGACGTACTTAACGATTATTTCTTTGCTTAGGATAAAGTAACAACTAAATAGGCCCAATCTAAGAGTACTCAATTTAAGTGAAGGCAAAGGCAATTTTTTTTCTTAAATCGAAGAGCGATTGAACTACGCATACTATAGACATTACAACGTTAATGCTATCACAACCCTGGCGACATGAGCGCAGTTTCAATTGCATTGTGTAATCCTTTGCTATAAAACTGGGCGGGACGGGAGTAAACCCACGTACCTACTGGCTAACGTAACCAACCATCAATAATATTGAAAAATTAGGCCGATGTAATGTTATTCCTTTATCGTGGAAGTTGTTAGTGAACACGTGTTAAGTACGTATTACCTTAGTAAAGTGATAAGTAGTACAAGAACAAACGATAGGTATATGTAGCAAACATTAACTAATGTAGACGTTTGTTCTGTTTATACACTGGAAAGTTTGTTGTACCAGGCGAGAGATAAACAGTCAAATACCAGAATTTCGTTACTTCGTAGTCAAAGCCTACGTTCGTAGCACTTACAACTTAATAAGCTTTAGAAATTTAACAATAAAATTTACCGTAACGACGGTGTAGTAAATGTGGGAACGTCCGAGAGGAAGTTTTAATACGACGAAACCAATGACCCGTTTATATAGAACTGTGCTGAAGTAGTTAAAACATTATTAAATGTTAAAACAACGATTATTTCGAGTTGAATTCGTTTCGTGCTTCTGAACGTTTTCATAGCCCCATAGAAACAACTACGACTCGTAAAATTTCGAAGATAAAAGATTACTCCAAATATCCTAGTTTTTCATGACATTATGAACACATAAATATGTAAGAGTATATTAGGAATAATATATTAGGAGCATATTAGGATGTATATATTAGGATAGTAGTATATTAGGAATGAAATGTGACCTAATTCGGAACTTTAGGTTCTAAGCATCGACAAACAACCGGTGTAATTTCTATAAGCAATCCGGACTCTTTGCGTTATCTCGATGGGTAAATAAATAAACCTCAAGTGGAGACAAAGAGAGAACAATGGAATTCTTCACAAATAGCTTTTATTTCAAGTCTTGGTTCCGTACTTCCGATCTCGGCAACGTTTACCAACTTTAATGACATTTCAACTGCTCTGGTGAATTCTTACAGCAAATAAAAATAAATGTGTGCTATTCAAAACAAAAAAAGTATCTTCCCGAATTAAGTCAGTTAGTCCATCAGATAGTTTTCTAATGGAAGGATAAAACATGTGATCAAAGCAAACTTTGTAATTAATGTATCTGTTTAGATCTATATCTTAGGCCGGTATATCCCTCGACAGTTGACGAAATAACAATTAATTGAAACATTTCATTGTTACGGTGGAATGAATACTGTGTTTGATATTTGATTTGAAGCTGTTGACTCATTTATCTTCGATAGTACGTACAGTATAATTACAGTACAGTGATTTGGTTCGCTTGTCTATGCATTAAGTAATTAAATGTACGTTTTTTTTATTGCTTAGGTGAGTAAACGAGCACACAACCCACTCGGTGTTAAGTGGCTACTGGAGCCCATAGACATCTAGAACGTAAATGCGCCACCCACCTTCAGATATAAGTTCTAAGGTCTCAGTATAGTTACGTTAAGTGTTTTGGATTAGAAAGCAAAAATAGAAAATAAAACAGTGGTAGAGGTAGAAAACAGTGTAGTGTTTGACAAAGGCTGGAATGTTTGCAGTGCACAGTTTCTGGGAAGCATTTTAGAGGTTATCTCTGTTGACAGGGCGTGGTCAACGGCTCACCACGCGCCGACATCGCAAACATCGAAACTACCGACCTGCGAACACAAAGCGATTTGCGATCGTTCTCCTGATTCGGGCAATATCGGATACTCGGATTACACAAACAAATCGGCTACCTATTACATGTAAAGTCATTTCAAGGCAAAGGCTTCTTAAAGATCTATTTCTGATAACATGTTTTAATACGTTATTTGTTTAAGTCATTTTCAGATTGCTACAGTAAGACCATTGAGTTTTTTTTACATCTTCACGTCAGTTTTTCCTGTTGTGTCAACCGGGTTTATTAACACATACCTAGCGTATGTTAGCTTTGATAAAAACGCGGCTTTTCCGAAAGTCCCATAACGAGGCACAGATTAAATTAATGCGCTCCTTAAACTCCATACATCCGAAAATACAGAAAGTGTTGCATCTGAGGTTGGGCACCACGAAATGTCTTTTGGTTAGTTGTGGTTTTGAAGGTATATGTGGTATGTGACACCTTCCAAATTAAGTCGGCTTCCAGCCTAATAACAATCAAAACTTAGTCTTCAAAACGAGTCCACATCTCAAAGGCGTCCAGTGTCCGGGTATAGTGGGCACCGATAGTCAAAGACAATGCTACGATGTAATGCAAAAGCTATTACCGAATTTCCAGAGCCATGGTACATCACGAGTATTTGAGATGATTCGTCACTATTCTACTTTAACCGGTAGGCAGCGGCTTGGTTCTGCCCCTGGCAATGCTGACGTCCATGAGCGACGGCAACCACTCACCATCAGATAGGCTGTATGCTCGTCTGCCTACATGGCAATAAAAATAAAATAAAAAATAAAAAGTCCGAAAACAAAACAAGCTTCTCCTTAATTCACAAATATTCTAGGCCATAATTTACATGAAATCCCGAAAATTACTGTTATTACACACTCAAATGAATATGACTGCATCTATATTCCGTCTATATAGCGGCTTTTATTTTTTCGCAAGTAGAACAAACATACTTACGTCTGCTCGAATAGAGAACATTGACCTTTTCTTACTAGGGGATTAAATATGTTTCGGGAATAAGCTGCTCGGTATTTCTTTTGGCTTCAGCGACTGACGTTCAGGTATATTGTTTTATTAATCAACATTTTTCGTCCCGTTCATTGGAATTCTTTTTATTCGGTTTTATTTATATCTATCGGTATTTATTACGATTTACTATACAATGGCTGGTGAATACAATACAATAACAAAGCGCTTACGTTGTAATAGAATCAAAACGTTAGTTTTATTAAATTTTATTATAAATATTAATATGTAATTTTGAACGTACTTCACCCTAACTAAACATAAAAAATTTCAATGCTGTTATTAAGTGGTTCTTGTTTTTATTGATTCTCCAAATTACGGATCGGATATGTAACTTAGCAATCATATATTGATTAATATGATGTAGTATGTATCGATTTTTGAAGAGCGCTGAATGAAAGAAAGAGTTAAGTTGTTTACTAGGTGCTGAGAAAATAAACTCGCTATATGCGCTCTTTTATATTCCAAAATTTACAAGAATAATCTGCATAATAATATACAATTGATGGTTTAGTGGTACCCCAGTACCTTATATAAGAACAAGAATGCCGCCTCTTCAGTCTTCATGCGACCAACTCATGATATCAACGTATCAATTACATTATATCACTACTATCACTACCCTTCAAACAATAACACAGCAATATTTCCACCAGAAGTTTGCAGGGCAGTGATTCCATTCCTAAATTCTTATTCTTTAATACATCGTTGGAGGTACAAGCTCACGGCTTACCAGTGACGTTGAGTGAAACGAGTGAAACACGTTACAACATGGATACCACCACCCTTTTTGAGACTTGAGGTCGAAATCTCAATTATATATCGGTTGTTCGAGCATTGAAACCGGAACGCGTCACTGTTACACAGGCAAAGTCACATCGCTCGATACGAGTACCCCGGGTATCTTTTTTTAGGCCACGAAGATTTATAAATTACGTAACAGTAATAAGTTTCTACGTTGTCACTTTTTTTTTTTTTTATTACTAAGGCATGTTGGTGGTACCTACCCGTGCGGACTCACAAGAGGTCCTACCACCAGTGATTACGCAAATTATAATTTTGCGGGTTTGATTTTTATCACACGATGTTATTCCTTCACCGTGGAAGTCAATCGTGAACATTTGTTAAGTACGTATTTCATTAGAAAAATTGGTACCCGCCTGCGGGATTTGTACACCGGGTGCATCGCTACATACGAATGCACCGGACGTCTTATCCTGTAGGCCACGACGACTTCACGTGTATCTTTGACGATTTTAAATTATCAACGTTTCACGTAGGCACTTTAATGACGAATACTAATCAAATTACTCATTGAACACGTTTTGAAATCAAAATTTAGATTACACGACGAATTTCGATTGATCAACGTGATACAAAATCTATTTACATTTTGGAATTCGATTATAATACGTACCGTTAGAAATGTTTTACAAATTTGATTTTGTAACGTACTTACGTATACGTAAACAAGCGTATACGTACATATGTATCTACACACTCGCGTAGAAGTGGAACATAAAAACAAGGCATGAATAACGCATTTCCGTCGTGAGGCTACAATAACAAGATAATATTATTACATAAGTTATATTGTGTACATAAACTACGTATGTATATGCACGCCTAAACAGAGTACTGGGTCAGTGAAAACAAATTAAACATAAAATGGAGTTAAGTAATGAATGCAACAAGGGGTGAAAAAACGCCTACGCTTTATCGACTAGAGCACTTGCCGGCCTGACCTATTAAAACTTTTCTACATAATGAAATGCTACGTAGAAACCCTTTCATAATAACTTTAAATATGATAATGGTTTCGGCGACTTTTTGTATACAGAGCTTTTTTTTAAATAAAAACTTATACCTTTTACAACATTACGTTGACAAATAACTTCGGTGTTTCAGTAGTTTAGTAACCCATTATTCCTATACAAACTACACCATTAATACTAGATAGACCGTGAGATTATCAATGCATGTACATCGCTAAAAGACGAGAAGAATTACCAGTATACTATCTACTGTCTGACAATACATGATTGAGTAACTTTTAATTTGTAACGTTCAATAACTTCCGTGATATAAAACTTTGAGCGAAAGCAATAAATATCCGCATTAAAGTTTTCAAAGTAAACATCACAGAACTGAGTAGATAACGAGTGCAAAAGAAAAACGTAGCACTCTCTTTAACTGGAACTTCTCGCTTCACGGTTCGCGATTTTAGTGCAATTTAGCTTCCATAATAGAAACGCTTCTGAGTCGGAACGGTAGGCAGCGAGGAGCCCCCGGGAAACGGCGCATCTATCTCGGACTAAAAATATTTTTAAATTAAATGAAATGAAACATGAAACGAGGGAAGCATCGCAAAGAGGAATTAAGTGGGTTCGGTGTTCATTAAATGAAATTTCTCGCAGTTAAAATTCGGTCTCTTAACATTCTCGATCGTTTATTAATTTAATGTTTATTATTAATAGTCTTTGAGTACCGTTGATGATAGTCGTTGTTGTGATGCAAAAAGAAGCTTCTAAAACAAAATATACGTAAAGCTTTGACTTCGGGTCTCAGATTGGGTGGCAACTTTCATATTGTGGTGTTGTTTACTTCGGTGACAATTCAATATCATGTGGCTTGATAATCCAAAGTAGTTCAAAGAGTTGAAAAATATACTTCCTAATGTAGTGTAGATAATATGTAACACATATTGCAATATGACGTGTGCGATGTCGGGCGACGCTCCTGCGAGGGCAGTCGTTCGCCTACCGCCAGCTAAGCAAGGTGTGCAATAAATGCCTAATATATCATCAGTATTTTATTGAAGAACCCAACCATATGTCACTAAACTAATGTACAAATAGATCCCAACGGTAATGACACCGCTAAAACCAATTTTGGTCCTCCTCGGAGGCGAGAGTAATTTTTAGTTAAATTTTTAAATTGCATGGTTCAAGAGACTGGACTTAAAAACCTGTGCCCAGCGATATTGTTCGGTCCGCTGCTTACCGCCTACTGAACTTGTTCGCAATGTTATTTATTTAGGATCGTTCTCAATAGAAGGGTCGCACACAATCGTTGGTCTAAACATAAAAACCCGTGTCGGTGATGTTAATATGTATTGTTACTAGTTTTGTTACCTGCTGTTTGACTGCTTCTCTACTCGATGGAATTTATCTTTTTTTTTGGAACGAAGTTCCTGGTGGGACGATGCGGAGGGCTACCCTATCCGGGAAAAACGTCCGTAACGTAAGATTTTTATTAGTAATGCACACAGTGTACGACTTAACTTTGTAATAACGTACAAAAATAACATTTTTTTTTTAAATCATTGTGAATAAAATAAAGTCGATAACTTTGTAAAGTATTTTTTTTATTATTATTATCAATAAAAAAATCATGATAAAAAATGTATACCCTAATAATTTCTTTCTTTATACCTCAATAGAACTTAAAATAAATATTTTTATAATAAGGAACTTCGTTCCTATCCGGTGTCCCACGAAACCACACATCTTTTTTTTTATCAAGGCAGATATATTTTGGACTTCTTCTAAGCAGGTAAGTGGCTATCGTCGCTCTTCTTCTTCGCACTAGTAAATACAGCCTTGTATACTTAGACGATAAAGAGGTGTAATATGCAACAAAGAGAAGTAAACAACCTGCTATGTTTAACCTTTTTTTTATTTTTCTATTGCCCTTGTAGGCAGACGAGCACACGGCCCACCTGATGGTGAGTGGTTACCGTCGCCCATGGACTTCAGCAATGCCAGGGGCAGAGCCAAGCCGCTGCCTACCGCTTAATAGTCATAATTTAACAACTCATAATCATATTTTCATAACTTCATAATTATATTTAAAAATCGTATAGTATCTATCTAATATCGCAAGTAAAAGCGCAAAATCCTCGGTTGCGAACAACTTATCTCCCAGTCTCGTTTCCCAGTTTTATCCACCTCTGTTTCTGTCTGTTCGCTGAAAGTCCAGATTGGCAGATGTCGATACCGACTATTCGGTGTCGTGATAAGCCAACCGACAGACAGAGGTTGTTACAAAACGAGAAATTGCAGATGACAGTTTGCCGAGCTTGCAGATTTGTTAGGCAATTATGTACTTACACTTCTATCCGTTAATCGGAACAGCTTACATTGGAACGATTTTTGTCCTCTTATTTTTCTACACAAGCATTTTAAAGCTCCTAAAATATTACACGAAGAAAGGAAAATTCCAGTACGTGAAACATATTTTTATGTGATTATTTCGAAACATGCTATTTAATATATCCGTTAATATACATTTTATACTCATAATACGTGAAAATCCTGTTGAGGTAATAACGTAATGTACTCTTTTCATGGCTTAATTACACAACTTTATCTCAATACCAGATACGATACTTATTAACTCCTTTGACTTCTGATTGGAGGTACAAGCTCTAAGAACTCCCCTTTGCCCCGAGGTAAGTAGAAAAGTTTTCTTTGATTACACGATCCGCTATTATTTTTACGATATTACCTAACGTTAGGATAAAAGTAGGTACCTAAACTTCTATTGGATAATTTAATATCTTTTTTTAGGTAGCCTTGTGTTTTATTATATTAGGATTAGTTTAAATGAACGTTTTTTTTGTTTTTACTTGTGGTAGAACCTCTTGTGAGTCCGCACGGGTAGGTACCACCGCCCTGCCTATTTCTGCCGTGAAGCAGTAATGCGTTTCGGTTCGAAGGGTGGGGCAGCCGTTGTAACTATACTGAGATCTTAGAACTTATATCTCAAGGTGTTTGTATGTTGCATTACGTATACGCATTTATGTTGTAGATGTCCATGGGCTCCAGTAACCACTTAACACCAGGTGGGCTGTGAGCTTGTCCACCCATCTAAGGAATAAAGAAAAATGCATATTTAGATTTTTTTGCGTTTTATTTTCTTTGTATCACTATACATAAAGGTGATATTTGCCCCAATAACATTGTATGAATACAGTTACTTATTATCTAGGCGTCAAAATACTCCGGCGTTTGACACAAAGCGAAGTTAGTTCGCGACAACGACATCCATGTTAAAGTTTACGTCGGCTACTTACTTCCAGCGCGTCTGGCCTATTTCTGCAGTGACTTAACGATGCTTTAGATTTTGAAGAATGACATCGTCGTGTTCTAATATTATTAAAACTTCCACGGTCGGACCTTAAGTTAAGGTTTAAGGTGAGAATAATTTATATAGGATCGTGGCGGGCACTCAACTTACAGCACTATAAGTACGAGTAATTACGCAAAATAAAATTTGCAAGTCAACAATACATTCAATTCGAGGTAATTTTATTGTCCAACATGGGCGTGCCGGATAGTCTCGTGCTCATCATACGGGACTTCTTGTCGAACCGCTCTTTTCGATATCGAGTCGAGGGAACCCGCTCCTCCCCACGACCTCTCACAGCTGGAGTCCCGCAAGGCTCTGTCCTCTCACCCCTCCTATTTAGTTTATTCGTTAACGATATTCCCCGGTCGCCGCCGACCCATTTAGCTTTATTCGCCGACGACACGACTGTTTACTATTCCAGTAGAAACAAGTCCCTAATCGCGAAGAAGCTTCAGAGCGCAGCCCCTAACCCTAGGACAGTGGTTCCGAAAATGGCGCATAGACATCAACCCAGCGAAAAGTACTGCGGTGCTATTTCAGAGGGGAAGCTCCACACGGATTTTCTCCCGGATTAGGAGGAGGAATCTAACACCCCCGATTACTCTCTTTAGACAACCCATACCCTGGGCCAGGAAGGTCAAGTACCTGGGCGTTACCCTGAATGCATCGAAGACATTCCGCCCGCATATAAAATCAGTCCGTGACCGTGCCGCGTTTATTCTCGGTAGACCCTACCCCATGATCTGTAAGCGGAGTAAAATGTCCCTTCGGAACAAGGTGACACTTCACAAAACTTGCATAAGGCCCGTCATGACTTACGCGAGTGTGGTGTTCGCTCACGCGGCCCGCACACACATAGACACCCTCCAATCTCTACAATCCCGCTTTTGCAGGTTAGCCGTCGGAGCTCCGTGGTTCGTGAGGAACGTTGACCTACACGACGACCTGGGCCTCGAATCTATAAAGAAATACATGAAGTCAGCATCGGAACGGTACTTCGATAAGGCTATGCGTCATGATAATCGCCTTATCGTTGCCGCCGCTGACTACTCCCCGAATCCTAATCACGCAGGAGCCAGTCACCGTCGACGCCCTAGACACGTCCTTACGGATCCATCAGATCCAATAACCTTTGCATTAGACGCCTTCAGCTCTAACACTAGGAGCAGGCTTAGGGACCTCGGTAACCGTACTCGTCGAACTCGACAAAGAGTTCGCCGTGCAACCTAACCCATGAATCAGCTCGCTGAGTTTCTCGCCGGATCTTCTCAGCGGGTCGCGATTCCGATCCGGTAGTAGATTCATTCGCGAAGCAGCTACTCTTGAGCTGTTAGGTCTCCTTCGGAGGCACTCGGGTAGCTGTTAGCAAATCCCACCCCTCCTGGCTGAGCCTTTGCTCGCCCACCTGTCCTGGTGAAACTGGAAAGGCCTCCGGGCCACCAGTAATCCTTCAAACATAAAAAATAATAATAATAATAATGTTATTGTTAAATCACACAAAACTTCCACACCCACTACTTCCAAATCAATATTTTCTTTCGATGCGTTGTCAAACACATATTTTAAACTACGATATTATTATTCCACATCATACCGCAAATGTAACCGCAAAATATGAATTCGGAAATGTATTTTATTTCATGGAATCTTGATCGAAAAATAAACTATTCGACCGTTATGCAAGAGGCTGAAAATACATTTCTTTTACTAGAATTACAAATTTAACCAGAAAACAGATCAAACGGGCCCCGGACATGCATTATAGAGACTCGTAAATATTTAGTGTCGTTAAACTTTCACACCTGGACCGTGCCGACATCTCGCCTCGTGCTCTCATTTATACAACATCCTAATTCTCAATTCATAATCTAAATACAACGTGGCTGTTTGTTTATAAGATGAAATTTCATTTTAAACTGGTACTTGAATATATTATATGAAAAAAAAGTATTATACTTTAGGTCTTCTTAAGTCAAATAAAATATTTTTTTCGTCTTGATCAGGAAGTAATTTGTAGAAGTTTTCCATTCGTAATGACGCTTGTGGTATTAAGCCATTATTTATAGACAGCCTTTTCATGAGCGTCAAATTGGAAAAGCTCGTCGTGGCTTCGCGTGACTAATTACGATACGGACTAAACATTATACATGTGTCATTAATATGTACACGCAATGATGGCATTATTATTTCTCGATTTTACTGATATGAGAAGAGAATTTTGTTCTATTTCTCTCAGACGATAATTATATAGTGGTTAAGCATCTTTAAGATTTCAACTGAAAATATTAGTGTTAGTTCTTGACAACTTCTAGTTAATGTTACAAATTTTATGATATAAATTTAAGGAACGTTATTTTCTATGTTATATATATATATATTAGATCTATGTTATTTTCTACTTCAAGTTAATGAAACGTTTTAAAATATTGATTTCGAACCAAACCTAAGCGAATCCATCAACAAAATCAAATTACACTAAAAGGCTTACCTTGTGAATGACAGTTTTGATAAAGGTACCAAGATCCTTAACCGGCTTTAGTCACCGACAGTAATGGAATTATAATATAAAAAAGGAACAACATTAAGCTATGTTCATTGTTTCGATTATACCAAATTTTACTATTGCACTATGTAGATATCACATAGGTGGTGTGCAACAGAGATTACGGTCTACGAAGCCGGAATTAGCCAATTTCCGAAAGTCGATATGCAATAAACATATATCGCCGGGTACAGTACCTATATGATTGAAAACTTCTTACTTGAAACTATCAGTCATAAGTTGATGTTATGGTCAATCTGTTTTATTAGTTATTTGCCAATGTATCTAATGTAACTAAAACAATTTTTACTGTTAATTTTAGCTTATTAAAACCTTATATTCATTAAAGGTTTTCTCTTATTACACTATATATCTAAAAAGTTATAGTTATATATTTTATATACATAGTTACAAAGCCTACATAATTATATTTTAGAAAAAAAACACGGAAATTTGTAAGTTCATCATACTTTAATAATTATTAAAGTTCATTGATCTAACTTACGAAGAGCTTCTGAAATAATATAATACCTACGAGTACTTTTACATAATTACGTAAGCGGATTTCGCTTCTGCAGGAAAAAAAATAAAAATTATATTTCTTAAACTCAAAAATAAAAGAAAACTTATCTTTTTTTTTATTGTTTAGATGGGGGACGAGCTCACAGCTCACCTGGTGTTAAGTGGTTACTGGAGCCCATAGACATCTACGACGTAAATGCGCCACCCACCTTGAGTTATAAGTTCTAAGGTCTCAAGTATAGTTACAACGGCTGCCCCACCCTTAAAACCGAAACGCATTACTGCTTCACGGCAGAAATAGGCAGGGTGGTGGTACGTACCCGTGCCGGCTCAGAAGAGGTCCTACCACCAGTAATTACGCAAATTATAATTTTGCAGGTTTGATTTTCGAATTCGAACACCGGTGCATCGCTCAACACGAATGCGCCGGAGGTCTTATCCGGACGGAAATCAAAAACAGACCTGGGGAATGTAGTTCATGCAGCCAAATCTTATAGTAATCTATAAATTTATTTAATAGACAAGTTTGCTATGTTGCACGTGTATGTTTGTATATCGCGCAATTATGTTTCTATATGTGAGTATCTCTCTAGGTAAAGTAGGGTAACTAAATAATATAGTGATTACGTTCTCTTTAGACCAGAGTATTACACAATTTTTTTAAATGATAAAGAAAATAATAAAGTATAAAATAAATAAAATTAAAAGGATAATAATAAACTATAGTTTCCGAAACATCGGAAATAATAAAAGGAAACTGATAAACACGATATTAAGCCGTAACTGTGGTTAACTGCGGCAATGACTCGCGAAACCTGAAGAAAATACCACAATAAACAAATAATAAATTTATTTAATTTACTAAATAGTGTATTTGGTCGTTTATTAGAAATACACCCGTACAAATTTATTTTAATATGATGATTTCAATAAGTGACCTTAAATTTTCCAATATTTTTTTCTGGGTAAAAACACTAGCCACCATGCTGCTTTGTTTCCTGACATCACTGGAAACTAGATAGTAAACTCTCTACTCAGGAAAATAACATCAAAACATACTTTGAATTTTGGAAAGAAAGAAATAATACTTTTGTAGTTAAATGTTTTTTTAATATGTATTCGTGTAATAATGGGTAATTATTTACTAACCGTTTCTGTCTGTAAAGCTGTACAACTATGATATAATATCGTTCTATTAAACTTACTTAATAAAGCAAAAGTTTTCTAGTTCTCTTCCGAAGAGCCCATGTATAACAGTTTAAGTGAATTTCAAAATTCTGCTCAAAGACGTGCAATTCATGAACAATTTAAATATTAACAGAGAAGCCTAGAAGTTTCACAAACTTCAGGACGAGGATGTTACTCGCACGTCCCCTAGTTTTGGCAGTAGTCCTAAATTTCGGAAAATATCTATTGCTCGAAAGTTATCTTTGGTACTCTATTGTTGCAGCGACAAGAATACGGCGAAGCACGCGTTCACTACTTGCTCCACCTGGAAGGAACTGAATCGTGTCCCCTGTTCCTCAAATAAGACAAGTTTATCGCTGCCAAGCGTCAAAATTACAATTCTCAACAGCGACTATCGGAAGGTAATTCTCGACATCTGAGGATCCCCATCTCGAAGATAGAGGCGGGGAGAGCTTATAAGAGAAAGAGATATCTCTCCGGACCGATCCGCCACCGTTAGGCTAAGGGATTTCGCCTAGTTCCCGTTTCCGCTTGAAGCTTTCTTAGAGGTTAGAAGATTCTCTAGGTTACGGTTCGGAGCCTGAAGGGATGTCTATCAAGATTGCCGACGTAGAGTCGTTTTGGCCAACGACTCCGTCGGTCCAGCGTCCTTAGATGACGAAGTATTATATCCCGAGTTATGTCCCGGGTGGGGCTCTCTGACTTGTGGGCAACAATATAAGAGAGTCGTTTAGTGGATAGATTTGGCAGTTCCACATACCCCGTGGCGCCCCCTCAATGCGGAGAGCTCGTAGGAGATTCGGTCATTGGCCCACGCATAAAAAGAAGAGCTCGATTCGAACAAGTGGTAGTTTAGTGGTTAACAACAAGTTTTACTGGTGGTAGGACCTCTTGTGAGTCCGCGCGGGTAGGTACCACCACCCTGCCTATTTCTGCCGTGAAGCAGTAATGCGTTTCGGTTTGAAGGGCGGGGCAACCGTTGTAACTATACTTGAGACCTTAGAACTTATATCTCAAGGAGGGTGGCGCATTTTACGTTGTAGATGTCTATGGGCTCCAGTAACCACCTAACACCAGGTGGACTGTGAGCTCGTCCACCCATCTAAGCAATAAAAAATAAATAAATAAAAAGTGGCCTAGGTTGCCTAAAAGAAGCCAAATATTTCAGCGAATCCCCTATGAAAAGCGGCTTAGTTTCTGTCTATATTAAAAAAACTATACAAATCATAGATTTTAAGATCTCGTGGTCCACTTGTCATAGGCAACAATAGATTTCATCCACCCTAAAGCGACGGTCTATTCTCGGCGAAGCCGCCATTGACCTAGTTTCCTGAGGGCAGACGAGCGAGTTGCAAGTTGCTATATTCCGCTAAATTAAAATTAATCAAAGTAAATTTAGAATGTTTAATCCGTGGAGTCATGGCGGTAACAGACTGCGCGGCGCCGCATTTTATCTAAATTGATGACACTGTTGACAGGGAATGCTATCAATCACAGATCGTTTGGAATATTTGGTTATAACAAAGGCAATGTATGTGTGTATTGAGCTGTATGCTCTATATAATGCTCCAATATTGTAAAATTAACCATAGACAATAAATGATAATAAAATAACGTTATAAGTAAATCAAAAACAAATTATTTTTTATTGAAATAGGCCAAGTGAATCGAAGCTTTCTACGTATTTAGATATACCAACACCGACAAATTACAAAACATTTAAATCACTACATTTATTACATCGTTTACTTATTGATTTTATTTCTCACGCGTGCTCAGGTTTAGATTTTCCGAGAGCTCTGTGAATTTGCCGTGACATTAACCGTTTCTACACAGCCATTCATCCAATTAATTCTACGAGTATATCGGCATAATCAGCAATAGCTAATATATATAGAATACGCGATAAATAATGATATGACAAATAATATAATGTTTAAGTGTGAATTTCTACATATTATTGCTTAGACGGGTGAAGGAGCACACTGTGCACCTGGTGTTAAGTGGTCACCGGAGCTCCTAGGTATTACAACGTGAACGCCGCCATGCGCTTTAAAACATGAATTCGAAGTCTCAATTGAATTATGTAACTGCTGTTTTATTCATCAAATCGAAAAGCATAACTTGCTTAGCAGTAGAAATAGGCGAGATAGCGGGACTTACCAGTACAATACCATCTTACTGTCAATTAACATTCCCGATCCTGCGGGCCGAATGGTAAACAGTCGACGTCGCCCAAAACAGGTCATTTCGGATCCTCCCGATCCACTAACGGTGCTTTTAGGTACCCCAAGCAGAGGCCATCGTTCTCGTCGAACCCGTCGCTTGCGACGAAGGACTCAGCGAGTAAATTAAGCCATAGACACAGCCCACTGAGTTTCTCGCCGGGTCTTCTCAGTGGGTTGCGTTTGCGATCCGGTGATAGATTCTGCGAAGCACGGCTCTTGCTAGGGTTCGTGTTAGCAATAATGTCAGGTTTGAGCCCCGAGAGCTCACCTACTCGCCCGGTTACGATGACGAACCTCTCAGGACTATCAGCTTAGGTAGGAAAAAAAAATCAATTATTGTACTTAGTGTTATTTATTTCATCTAACAAAATTGATAAATTTTGCGTGTTTAATTTTAATTACACGATACTACTATTCCTTAATCGTGGAAGTCGGTTGTAGAAACGTGTTATATTCTTATTTTTTTAGAACAAAATGGTTCCTACGTGCGTTATTTAAAGATCAGAATATTCGCTTGATACGAGTGTCTCATGTCTTTTTTAGGTCACGACGACTTTCAAAACAATTTAACTAAAGTTAATTCAATTAAAAGTTCCAAATTTAAATGTTTAGCCGTTAACAGCTTCGAAACACTAACGAAAAAAATACCGAGCAAGTATATATACCTATTGAAATACTGAATACCAAATACATAGTTTTAGCAGAAACGCCAAGAGGGTCAATACCAACCGTGGTATTAAAAAGGCGTTAACCACTAGACCATCGCATTTGCGTACCTTGATCATTTATAGTTAATAGGATATTATTTTTTCAATGCCATTTTGACATTCACATCTAAAATTATATACATCTATTAAAAATCACATTGTATTTCAATAAGAATAAGGATGCATAAAAAAAATTCAGCTATAAATTATCAAAACGCAGATTTTGATACGGAATGTCGCTGGCAATGTCAAATAAATTAACAGAATTGAACCACTGAAGAGGTCTATGAATTGAACAGAGTCACAAATGTACCGCATGACACAAAATCTAGGAACAAGGGATCAATACGTAGAAGGTTAATGCCAATGAGCAGTTTCAACTATCCTACTGTAATACAGTTATGGTCCTCTCAAACTTCACTCCTCTGAACTTGGATAACTTCATTTGGATTGTAAATTCTATCTCTTCCAATTTTCTTGTTTTCAAACGATCTCTAATTGAAACAGAAAGTCAAGATTCTCAGTTCTCGGCGTATATTTTTTCTGACTTTACTAAAGGAAGCGTATTTCTACCTTTGTGGACATATTGAATGATTTTAAAATATGCACGGGAGGTACGACCACCATCTTGGTTATTTTTATCGCAAAATAATAATGCCTTCTTGATTAAAAGGTGGAACAACTGCTATACAATACTATTTGTGTTATGCAATACAATTGCTCACCTAGTGATGTCTATAGTCTGCGGTAACCGTTAAACAACAAGCGTACCGGGAGGTGTGAGCTCGTTTATAATTCTAGAGAAAAAAAACGGCCGCGTGTCAAATAACAATAATTTTATAAAAGAAACCGATATCGCAATAATCCTTTGGGAAAAATGCTTAATTAAATATTAAGTTAAGTTAAAATGTTATCGAGTGAGGCCAATTAAAAACTGCTTTATTTTTTAACGAACAATGATTTTCTCGTAGTTCTTAAGGGATTATATGAATTCTCTCAACTAAACTTTTCCCTAAACTTATCTAGATAGTTAGATTAATGTTTTCTTTAAAAAAAAAAAGCTTAAATCTTCCGATAATTTCAGAAGCTATTCGCATAAATCAAGAACTGAACTTTTAAAACTCAAAATATTTCCATCAGCCTTCAAAATATTAAATAACAAAACGGCCTCAATTAGGGACATGTCGGGCAAGTAATTAATTACAACGGCCGGCCTGCGTAACCGAAACTGTAGTCTATCGTAACATAATACGAGAATGACGGGGTTGTCTGGATATCTAATATATCCATCTAGACCCTTTTTGATGTTGAATATGCTTATTAACATCAAAACGAGCCACTACTGTACACTAAAACGTACTCTAACTAAGTAAACTGTGTCTCTGTCATTTTAATGGGGTCGTTTACTAAGCTTTTAATAACGGAAAATATATTTTCACTCCGGCGACATGATTGTTCCCTTGCGATAAAACTGTGAAAAAGTTTGACAATACACTGAAAATGAGAACTCAGTAGCGCAGGGACGATAGCGATATTTTTCGGCCCTTTCATAACAACTTCGTCTTTCAAATCTGGAGAACTAAATTTTAATAAGTCTTTTAATTGTGACCAAAAATATCAATGGGAATTTTTCATCTGTTTGCATCTGTTAGGACAATGTAATATATGTACATATTTAAAAATATAATTTGAAAAATACATTTACAAAAGGAAACTCCAAAATTCTAATTACTTTTGATAGTTATTTCGTTAAGTATTCACTTAAGTTATCGAAAGTCTTATGTAAAAACATTTTAATAGCATCATCGTCTGTTCTCACTGATAAGTGTGATAACTGGGAAAAAATCACGTACGGTCATCCGGTCCCAAATTAGTTTTCCCCGTACTAGAGACTGGCATACATTCTTATATATGTTTAATTATATACGTATATAGATAATAAACACCCAGACAAAGTGCAAACAAACATGTTCATGACACGAATGTTTACCCGATGTGGGAATCGAACCCACGACCCTCGGCGCAACAGTCAGGGGCGCTAACTACCTAAAACATAAAGCGCAAGATTTAATCGTAAAACAAGGATTAATAAGGTCCATTTTATTATCTCTTATATTTGGAAAGAAATCAATCTAGCTATTATTAAAAACTTGAGTTTAGTTTTATTCAATAAGGATCTGAATATTGTTAGGCAGCCAATATTCTCCGTTGAAAGCAACTCGATTCGCTGAAAGCTTTTCGACGGCTTATGACCGAGTGCTATCGGCAAAAGGATGATGTATTCTACTTTCACCACAATATTCATATACTGAAGCGTATTTGGGATTATCATGAACCGTAGTTTCGTGAAAAGTACCTCACGAACATAAACTCATCTCTATTTTCCTTATTATTTATCCCTATTCTATCGTCTGCGCTTCCAAGGCTCATTGTTTCATTGGTAGCGTAATTTAAACCTTAGAACGATATTTTATTGACTAAGCAAAAAATTAAAAGTAGTTTCTATTTGTAATGTATTGAAAGGATTGAAAAAACGAAGGAAAACGAACTAAAAGGAGTTCGAAAAAATCGTAATAAGGGTTGAATCACACTTCCTACGCTTCCTGAAACAATGAACCTTGGAAGCGGGAAACAATTTATATTTCAAAATCAATAACAAAATGAAGCCAAATACAATTTAATATTACGTAGTCCGATTCAAAACTCCTTCCACGAAACCCGATAAATTAATCAGATTTAGCTGGCTAGCCGATTGTGAAAGGCTAAGACGCTAGTTTGTATTAAACCAATTAAACATGTATTTTTTTTTAATTCGCAGTGGATACTGTAAACAGCATGTTGTACTGCAAACAGTATGTAATCATGTTTGGATTTGTTCTTAGATTACCATAATTATTCACTGGAAGTAAAATTGTAAAGAAGGTCAAACGTCAAACTCCGTTTGACTTGAATGGATATACAGATGCCATAAATATTCAACCATATTTATGGGTGAAACGTCGCTTCAAATGATAAACGAGATATAAAATAATCGTAACAAGGAATGAAATGTTTCCATTTACTTATTAGAAAAGTTCAAAGACTTCAGTTGTATTTTTGTGATATTAAGAACAGAATGTAGACTGTACAAAATAAATCTCTTTTAACATGTTTTTGAAAAAGAAAACCTAATGCTGATCCATGTAGACAATACGCCGGTACCTATAGTAGAATTTAGTCGACTTAATAAAAGAGGCGCTTTTAGAACTAACACAATAGAGAAAGAAATGAACTCGAGATTTGTACTGAGTCGAATCACGTGGCAGCCGCGCTACATAGAAAGGCTGGGTGTTTCTTGTTATTAAATAACTTTTATCGACCTACACCCCGCCGCTTTGCGTCCTCCTATCCACCAACCCTCGACCGAGAAACTTATTACAACAAAATATCTGCAAACAATCCACGTATAAGATTATTTATTTGTTGTGTTGATGTTTATGATGTTTTTAACCTTCAACATTAAAACCAATAGGCAATTATTTTCGATAAATGTCGAAAATGTAAAATCATACACCAGATATTAATATCAAATATTAATATCGAAAATGTTCAATATGATGATTATATGAGTATGATTTTCCTATTTTAATTTAATTATTGTCGCTTAAGATGTCGCACGATTACCACCAAACGGTGTTGATACATAACTATTTTACATAAAATAAGAAAATAAATGTTCCAGTACAAATAATCTCGTGTAATACCAAGTAAGCGTATCCCCCAACTAAAGCAATAAGAAAAACTGATTAAGACTTTTCTGAACATTTTAGATGGTGCCGACTTTCTTTCCTATCTATTCTAGTGACCTCCAGGGGTCATACTAGATTCACCGAATGCGCAGATGAGCTCACGGAGCTCTAACCTGGTGAATTTACTAAGACTAGTCCTAGCAAGAGTAGTGCTTCGCAGAATCAGCCTACGGATAGAATCGCACTCGGTAATCGAATTAGCACTCGGTATCTAAGTACATACATACTATATTATGTGCATGTCTATGTTCATTATATCGCAGTATTCAGTAAAAATAGTTAAATGCTTTTAATTCCGATGATCGGTTTGGATCGACCGCTGAAACTGGTCTGCTTTTATTTGCTTTTATTCTCGTAGACAAAAAAACAAATAACAGAAAGACCAGATGATCAAACATGATGATAGTCTATTTGCCTACTATTAACCGTAAAATAAGGATCCATAGTCACATGCCTTTATAACTTGTATATTTTTTCCGCATGAACTTTGTCTCGGGTTTTCCTATACAAAGAAAAATATAATTATCTCGCGCTGGTGACACGCAGTCTGCGAAACGCCACGACTCTAAAAAATAACTTTCGACTATCGACATCATTACTGCTACACAGGACTTTACCATGGTAGAGCTACATAAAAACTCTCATAAATATGCTCGCCAAAGCAATAACCACGTAAACCAAAGCCTACATAAGCGGTGATACTGTGCATAATATACGGTTTTTCGTTTAATTTTGTACAAACATAAACTGATTTGAGTATTGTTGGAAGGGCTGTTTTCGAAATCGTTGATACGAGAAAAATCGGCATGTTTTTTTTAGTTCCGTTATAGACAAGTCGACTTAATAGGCATCCTGTCGGCTACCTAGGCCCGTAGACATCAAAATGCCGTCGCCATACCTGAGATATGAAGGCGCATTGTTCTAAGGCCCCGTCGTTATCTACGTTTACTTCAACATCAAAGTCATAAGGGAAAACCTATCAAAATAAAATTTATCATCTTGATCTTAGACTCTCTCTAGGCTATAATTTCTTGCTAAATTACTCGTTGAAATCGTATTCCGAAAATGATCACAAATTTATAATACTAATATTTGAATCAGTAAAAATTTTTATCTAATTAATTTAAATTATGAATATCCAACTTTATGACCGTAAGGTCAAATCAATACATTAAAATCGAGCTAATAGCCTATCTGGTAAACTATAATATTATATTAATATTAGTATTCGCGGCACACTAGCCTATCATTAGTAATTACACATATGGTACCTACTAATTTAGTTTGATTTTTTACACGCTTTTATTTTACAAGATATGAACACATGATATCGTATGTACCAGTAACATTGGAATAATGATATCGAACTACAACACAATTATGTGACGGTAAATAAGATAAATGACTTAATTATTAGGCTACAAACGCTTCCATATATATGTCGGCATAGGAAATCATAAAATGAAAACGTTCCCTAGCTAGTAGGTACAAATAGGATTCTTATAGATAAAGATAAAGAAGCCTTTATTAACAACCTAAATTCATATTTAGGTACATACTATTCATTTTTTTTTCTTTGTATTTGACATCGGCTAAGTTTTTTTTTTTGCTTTCGCACAGGCAATAATTTAGGATTCTTACCATGAAAGTAACCATGCTTGAAACCAAACATGGACCAAACCTTACCATGAACCAAAGTTCTTACCATAATTCTTACCGTGAGAAGCCACACGCGTTAGTAATAAACTGATTGTTAATTTACTTATTCATTTATTTTGGAAATTTAGGATTGCATTTACTTCTCATTAATATAATACAATTAGTGTTTTGTGAATTTAAATTGAGGCTACGATCTGAAAAAAAGTAACCTTTATTATTTTATTTCATTTTATTATATTTTTAGGACAAATCTCAGAACCACGACATCCCCTCGGAACCATTTTAATATTGAGCCCTTACAGTGACTATCTCTAACATTTGTAGAGTCATTCAGAACTCAAAGTGGTCGCTTCCCCGTGAAGAACCCGATACTTTAATATTAAATTTGATTCCTTCCTGGGCTACCCTCGATGAATTTGAGCTCATAGCGTTCAAGAACTCCGTTTACCGTTTACTCCTCTTGAATTCGTAATTATATTTTGAACAACTCATTTGCTGCCACAATTGGAAGCTACGCATTTTGGTTTCCCGTTTTGATAACGAATTCTTCGTAAATTTTTTTTTTTTTATCATAAATAAATAATTATTTTGTTTTATAACTTTTTGTTTTTCTGTCAATGTACACTTTTTTAAGTACAAGGTACAATTTACTCTCTCCAAATTGAAGTTCTTTTTTTTGTGATCAAAGAGTTAAAAAATATGTCTGTATTACACGTTAACCATAATATAAAGCTACTTGAAGGGGAAGGCAATGCACGAGAGGCTCTATAATAAAAGATAAGGCACGCACGGTTGCCACTGCGAATTTCATCACGAACCTCCAGGCTTTGATCTTTATTAACTTTATTAAATTTTAAAAACAATGTTAAAAACATTCACATTGCCTTATTTTATGAATTCAACAATCCAGCTATCGTCACATGTCAACTAAAAAGAGGAAACAATCTAAATATGTCACGCTTGCGAACCTAAAAATGAATTGAACGTATCAGAGATCACAAACATCTAATAAAATTAGAATAAATAGCTTTTAAATCTCAGAACTTACTTAGCTCTGCATTAATGAAATTTGGACACTGAAGTCTTACACGGACGACAAACACAACGACCGAATAAGGTTAATGCTTTGAAAGTCCCTGTGGATACATTTAGAAGCGACGTAACGATTTGACTATCACCAAACCCAGATAGACAGAAATTTACAAAAAGAACAAAGAAGACTAAATCGCGTTATCTATTCTCGTTTCTGTAATTAAAGAGTATAATATTTATATACATTATATTGGTTATCGTATGTTAAATATTTAATTTTACAAAAGAACAATTTCATAAATACCTCATTTTATGAATTTTTTTATTCTTTAAAAAATAAAGAAATTCTTTACATTAAATTTAAATTTAATAATTAAATTTAATTTAATTTACATTAATATTCTTTAAATTTCTTTACTCGATTTTAACTTATACATAATCTAATTACAAAATCTTTATTCAAGAATATTTAAAATCCTATTTCTCTAATTAACACAAATTGCAACAAAACTAACTTTCAAAGCACGACTTAATTTATTTATTGAGCGTCAAAGCAGAAATGGACATTATAATTAAGTGACATTTAAAAGGTACGTAGCGGACCGTGGCGCAGCTATTAAAATAACTAAGTTAAACGTGGACAAAGTTTGAGTACCGAACTGCATATTCTCCCTGACGAAACATTTGATGCAAGCACTTTTGAACACATCGCACATATTTACATATATCGTACATTTTTGCATACTAAGCAGGCTCCTACTAATAAAGAAAATTTCGCACTTTGAGAAATCAGAGAAAAGTCACGTTCATTTAATCTTAATATATAAGTTCGGGTTCTCAAAATGAAGAAACCGGTACCCTTATAGGATCAATTTGTTATATACATCTATCCGACACTTAAGGTCATTATTATCAGGAGCGGTAAAACGTTTTAAGCTGAAATTAGTACTTAACACTACTATGGTTTACACGCTGGAAAGGAGCCGTAAAAATATATGGCTTATCGGCCAACGCAATCAAAACAATTCTTATATGTAGCCCCATATTTTTTACTTATAAAAACATATAGGGCACTTCTCATTCATGTCGAATCGTGAAAATCCACGAGATGTAAGATCGTATAGCACAAGTAAAGGGGAAAGGTCTAAAAATATTATATTTGACACAATTCTTTTTCTTCAGTTTTTCGATTTAGTTTTCAGGCAAATCATAGTAAATGAACCACTTTAGTTCTGGGGTTGCCGTTGGGTACGAAGACCCATATATTATTAGACCCATTTAGTATAGATTGCACCCGAAACGTGGGAACGGGAGCGAACGTCGCCCATTGATGTTCATAACCTATACCAGTGTCGTGTTCGCTCACGCGGGTCACACACACATTAACTATCTCCAGATCAGTCATCCAATCACGTTTTTGTAGGATAACCGTCGGAGCACCATGGTATCTGGGGAGCGTTGATCTTTACGACGACCTCAAACTAGAATCGATGAATAAGTATAGTAAAACAGCGTCAGAACTCGTCTTTGCAAAAGCGGCGCGACACGACAACCCTATTATCGTGGCCGCCTCTAATTACGTAGCCGACCCGGACGACGCGGCAATACAAAGCCACCGCTATTTTAAGCATGTCTTATCGGATCCTCCGCTCCACTCTCCAAGCACCAGTAACCGTTCTTGTCGAACTCATCGCTCGTCTCGTCGAAGAGTTCAATTTGCAACTTCATAGACATAACTGTGAGTTTTCGTCAGATCTTCCTAGTAGGTAGCGATTCCAATCCGGTGGAAGATTCAGCAATGCGCTGCTCTTGCTAGAACTAGTGTTAGCAAATTCCCACAGGTTGAGCCCGTGACCGTAAGCTAACAGCGATTAGGTAGGAGGAAAAAATCTAGATGTCAAGAATTTACAAAACCAATTGTGTTCTGTTTCATTACATTGTGTACATTTTTACTGTAAAAGTCAGATAACATGAAAAGGAAATAAAAACCACAATCAGCCAATGAATCACGATTCGCCCGTGAAAGTTTCATGGCACAATAAACAGTGTTGTCTGGAGTCGAAATCCTCAAATATGTAATATACTATGTCGAAATAAAACAAATTTAGCAAACGCAATTTCTTTTCGTTCGTCCTACTTATCGATCCCACGTACCGCCTTATTGCCGGAAACAAATGTATACTTAGTTATGTGATTTGGAAAGTATTTTCTTTTACTCTGCAGAAGACACCGACATACAGGCTGTTTGTTCAGAATGTAATTAGATATTGTACGAGTATTACTGAGAGTACTTTTTTATTATATACTAAAACTATTTCAAAATGTAAATTAAAAAAGAGTATTTATCCCACGAATGGAGTGTGGCCAAAAAAAGCGATGAACTTTTTGGTTTGAAAATTGTGATAACGAGTAATTAAAAATAGCATCCAATTAAAAGTTCGTTTTAGCGTAACGAACAAGCAAGGTACTTACTGTGTCTTGCTTGTTCGTAACTAACTAACGTCTGAGCATAACCGTCGCAACTTGGAACTCAAGTTATGAATTAGGTTGATCTAACAAGTGGAGCAGCTCCGCAAGTAATTCCGGCTTTGTCTACTTATTGTTAGTTTATGCATCCAATTCATATACCTTTGCGAACGCCAATCTTATCAAAAATCGGGTTATGACTTATAGTAGCGCACGTAGTCGAGCTATCGGCTAACAAACTAGTGTTCAGCAGTTACAAGGTCTTATTGAATGAAGCCCTATGAAGCCCTAAGATATCCATAACGCAAATTCCGCTACCAAGGAAGGGACTAAGACGTCTTGTTTTAGGATTGATATAGCCGTTATCATATCCTTTAAACTATATTATTCGTCATGACGTACAACTGATTCGTGACAGAGATAGGCTGGACGAGGGTTCCGAGTTTCCGACCACTAAGCGATCATATCACAGCCTTACCACCCTGACTACTCGAATTTATGAATTTTGTGGGTTTGATATTGTCACATTATATTATTTTAATTTATGGTGAAAATCGTCTGTGAATGTAGGTAGATGAAATATTTACATAGGTATATCAGTATTTTTTAAATCTTATATACCCTAAGATCTAACTGAAAGTTCACAAAAAGCGCACTAAGGTTTTTTATCTATTTCATTGTAGCTTTATACAAAAAAATGACTAAACTTCATTTTTTTTTCTATCAAGCTATCCTAATAAAATACCGCACTACTTACTTACTAATTTACCTCAGAAATAGGACGATAGTACAAACCTGTGAAAACTTGAAATCGACGTGGCCTAAAGAATAAGACGCCCGGTGCATTCGTATCAAAAGATGCGACTATGACGCTGTTCAAATCCCGCAGACAGAGCTTTCAAATGAAATACGTACTTAACAAACGTTCAGGATTGACATCCACGGTGTAGAAATAATATCGTATAATAAAATCAAACCCGCGATGTTTATAATTTGCGTAATTACTGCTGGTAGAACGTCTTGCGAGTCCGCACCCGGCCTATTTCTAGCGTGAAGCAGTAGTGCGTTTCGGTTTGAAGGATGGGGTAGCCGTTGTATACTGAGACCTTAGAACTTATATCTCAAGGTGGGTGGCGTATTTACGTTGTTGATGTCTATGGGCTCCGATAACCACTTAACACCGGGTGGTTCGTCTATCTAAGCAATAAAAAAAGAAAAGTCCAAAATCTTACCAGTCGATTCGGGGTCCTAATTAAATCTTTGTTAATACATAAAATACAATACTAAGCACATGAATATTGTAGCATACGATGAATAATTCAAATAAACCAGCCATACGGTCGCTGATCCTTACCGAAGTGAAACATTTCATGAAATCCTGTGCACCACGTTTTTCTCGGCTATTCATTGGGTTTTGTTAGGATTTTTATCACGTAAAGGTCTTTCAATTTCGGTTCTGTCTCTCGATCAATACAACGTCAATTCGCTTGGACGCTGAATTCTCAATTTCGTTTACTGATGAAGTTGTCCCATTTCGTATGTATTGAGCAAGACTATTTGAGTTTAAATAGTTTCAATGTATTAATTAAAACGGAATTGCGTGTAATCAGAGACAACAGTATCAGATGTCGACCACCTCGCTACGCTTGCGACTAAATTACCAATTGAAATAAGTTCATAATCTCGAATATGTAACGTATATGTTAACCTAAAAAGCTCACGGAGTAATATAATTTCACAAACTGTACAATTCAGTTCTTATTTTCCACCATATTCAACTGATAATTGATAAATTGTCAAATAAACTATATTTTATTGGCAATAATGCTCAATAGGATCCTATTTGGAAATTACTAGCTTATGGAAATGATGGTATATACATATGTACCGTATGTAATTACAATACCATATCATCTATGAAAGGTGATTTCAGTATCATAACTGGCGTCAAATTTGCATTTATATTGCCTAAGGTGTCCTAAGAGCGTATGTTATCTTGTGCCACGCGATCTAATCAAAATATATGTTATACATTTTCATGAGCCAGTAAAACTGACTTGACATCATGTTAGCGCGATGAGCGACGTTTCCAAAGAAAGAGCAATGAACTTCTAAATAAAAAAAACATTGATCAACAAAACCTACAAATTCAATTCGATTAATCTTGTTCAGTTTTATTCACAATTGAGTGCTCCGTTTCACCCGCGTTTGAATATGAATAATTACTTCCGTTTCTTGCACAATCGATTGACCGAAAAGCCTGAAAATGTCACTGACGCAGTTACTGCCCGTGACGTCATTCCACACCGCTACTGCCCCAGCCATGATCACGTGTCTGTACACTGCTCTGTATACACAGTGTCTGGGCCTGACGAAGTGACGATACACAACCACGAACGTTATACAGATACGCTTAGTATTCGTGCGCTCTATAGCTGCATCCATGTTTCGGATTTTAATGCGTTTTCATCACTTTTTATCAGCCGTTCGATGGCTTAAAATCTGCGTTGAAGTCTGCGCTTGGTTTATCAAGGACCCTCTATAAAGGAATTACTCTGTGATGTTGTCAAATGGAGTCACTAAGATAATAATTAATCGTATTCTAGATTTCCAAAGGGTATAATAATAAAGTGAACGATCCTTAATCGTAAATTTTGTTTAAGACATCCAGAGAAAGAAAACGATACACTTTATTACTGTGAGGCATGTTATTAAATCCCTAAGATGCCTACATCGTAAATAAGGTCAAATAAAAGTCAAATTAGGCAGGAAGAATGACAATAAAGAAGTAACACTAGACGGCCGATGTCGCAACCCGTGTATTACATCTACCTATTTGAATAGGTAAAACAGTAAAGTACCATTTTCTCCTCTGTAGTCAACCAATTTCTTTATTTAGCTGACGGCCTTCGTTGTTAACAATATATATGTAATGGATATAATGTTATTGTATCGTAAGCATGTATATCTTTCCAACGCACATCATGCAAGTGAAAAATCTAAGCTTGGTGCTATTGGATGTGAAAAGTTTGAACTTATAGCTATCTTCAGAATCAATAGACGTGAAAATAATAGTCGCCTAATCTAGAGAAATAATAAATAATCAACATGGTTAATTGAACAGTTGTTGACTTTTAATTTGATTTGAAAATTTATGTTCCCCAAAATTTAGTCACATAAAAACAATATTTGGCAATTTTAAAAACAAAAAAACAATTAAGTCACGTTAATATTATAACTGCGAAGTCGGCGTAGTCTGAAGTATGAGACGCAAGGATTACCGTTATCAAGAGATGTGACAATGCCGGTTTTTTAAGTTCCGGAGGGAAATAGTGTTTTTATAAAATAATATGCAATTAACTTGTGTTCACAAACAACTTTTTCTATGAAGCATTAACATCCTGTAATAAAAATCAAACCCGCAATTATTTATGGGTAGCTTTTTTCTTACCTATGCTGAAGCCTTGAGAGGCTATTTCAGCTTCTCTTTGACGTGTAGGTGAGCTCACGGGGTTGAAACCGAAGTGTTGCTAACACTGGCCCTAGCAAGAGTAGTGTTTCGCAGAATCTACCACCGGATCGGAAACGCGACCCACTGAGAAGATCCGGCGAGAAACTCAGTGGGCTGTGTCTATGGGTTAATTTACTCGTCGAGCCCTTCGTCGCAAACGACGGGTTCAGCAAGGACGCTAACCGGTGCTTGAGGTACCTAAAAGCACCGTTAATAGATCGGGAGGATCCGCAATGACGTGTTTAAGGCGACGAGAACTGTTTCCCATTCGGTCCACAGGATCGCATATGTAATTTCCGGCGGCCACGACAAGAGGGTTTTCATGTCATGCCGCCTTCTTGAAGTGGCGCAATGAAGCCGACTGTAAATACTTACTGACTGAGTCAAGCTCCAGGTCATCATGGAGATCCACGTTCCTTAGGAACCATGGTGCTCCGAGGGCTATCCTGCAAAAACGGGATTGAATGACTTGAAGGGGTTTCAAGTAAGTGCGGGCCGCGTGAGCGAACACTACGCTTGCAGTGGATAACTGCTGGTGGTAGGCCGTATTGTAAGTCCACACGTCAAGCTGGAACGCATAATTGTTTCGCGACAGAATTAAGCAGGCTGGCGCCATGGCGTTGCCTACCTTGTAGCTTATAATACGTAGTAAAAAATAATGAGTGACACATTTTTTTTGATTTAGTTATGCGCTACAAATTACAATTACAATTTCGATTTAACATCATTAAATATCCTTACATCATTAGATATTAATAACCTTTGTATTTTTACGAAGCCTAATGATAATATGTTATTTTGCGAATAAGCATCAACAAAATTAAATACGCATTCAACTTTCAATGTATAAGGTAGAAAGCGAACTTTTAAATGCCAGTAGCGAGCCAGAGTTTAAAATATAAGTTATATCTCCTATTGTTAAACTATGGCGTCACAGGAAAGGGTCTTGGGTCCGTCCTTTGACGCATAGAGGTCATTGACACAAATGTGCGAGGGGTTCTGCAGATGTTTATTCGCGCAACCCTCATAGCGCGAAGTTGGCCACGCTACTAAATAATCATTTGACTGTGACATTTTTTTCTCGTGAATATGATTCGATTCTTATTCCGTTCGTTAAACGCAGAATCCTTGCAAATTAAATACTAAAGTACTACACAACTAAAAAATCGACAAAATTGCACATATGGGTAATCACATTAAGATAAAAAATGTGTGCCGCGCATATACAAAATAAATTCGAATTTGGAATCGAGTATTATAAAAATGTTTTTCCAATTTCGGTTAGTTTTTTGTGCACACAAAAATGCTACCGTTTGAAAATAACAATATATATTTGGCAATAATCACTTGAACTGTATTATCTTTACTAACATTGTATGTTTTACTCACTAATGAGATTAATAAAAATAAAGTTTTTCGAAAGATAAATTAATTTAAAAGGCATCACTTTAACTATAGCTGTGAAGACAAATTGTATTAGCTCAATTCTTTTAATCATGTTTCTGTGTTTCCACTATAACGTCTTTCTTCAAACGAGTTATGAAAAGATTACAAAAAATCTTTTAAAATAAGCAGTACTTTGGCTGTACCCCTGACATTGACAACCACCACGAGCAACGTGACCACTTTCCACCAGGTGGGCCGTAAGCTCTTCTCCCTGCTTGGTAAAAAATATGCAAAGTTTGGCTTAACGTTAAATTTCATGAAATTATTGTAAATTATTCTAAAGTTGTTTCTGTTGAAAATACGGCTTACCTAGTGGTAATACGCCAATTAACCTCCATTGGATTCCCGCCAAATTGAGTGATCACCGAATACACAGAACGCATTTCATAGTTATGTCCATAGCTGACCGATCGATTTCGGTTCACCGTACTTCACATTCGGCGTCAGAGCGCTACAAGTTAGACAACGTGCCACTGACGGTTCTACATCACGTAATATTCTTAAGTTATAATTTTACACGCACGTCCACTCATGAGAAAGGCAACCTGAGACGACCGCAGCGTACGAAACCTTAATACTTCCCTTCGCTGCAAATATTGGGTGACAGAATCGAAGACCGAGTCGATTGAATGCCTTTGAGCCAACAATTTGCACAACTTCACAACCGATGCGAAACAAAATTCTGTTCCAAATCTACACAAAACTATTCGACATGTCACTATTTATGTGGACGTTTCATAAAAAAAGATTTGAATTTAACGACAGAGACCTACAAAAAGTTCGCGACGCGTCTAGCGAGTACCAAAATAATTATGACCAATATGGGGACAGGAGCCGTAGACGCGTAATAATAAGAATGCTTGCGTGGGGATGGTACGGAGGGTGCATTGTGCACCGACGAATTTTGGAAGGGCCCGTTCCGAAAGCCCTTGTTTGCTCCCCTTGCACTTGCGCAAGATGCGAACCAGTTTTGATTTTAGTGAAACACCCGTTGAGTTAGCGTGTGTACAAAGGGTCTTGGCTTCTACTATTTTACCGTTATATACCGGACTTTTGTTACATGTCTTAGCTAGATAAACTTATCGAATTATATTCAACTCTGTTGACTGGTGTCTATTGAAATACCGGACATTTTATTAACTTGGGCGGATATATAAGTATTATCTTACATGTAGAATACCCATAGAAGACTTTGTAATTTTGGCCGTTTGGAGTTCTAAATCAGATCGTCTTTAACGCTTTTAGCATTTTTTTGCTCTAGATGAACTGATTAGCTCATAGCCTGTTTTCTTGTTGTTAGTTGTTATTGGAGCCACGAAAAGTCACGTTGCATGAGTGATGCCACACAATTGGAGACGTGTATTTGGACATTGTACTGTATAACGGTTGTTCTACCCTTCAAGCTGGAATGCATGATTGCTTTGCGACAAAACCAGATACGGATTTCACCTACTACGCTTGCTAGCGCTGACAGAAAATAATGTCATCTGTGCCATTCTTTTTCTTTTTGTAATATCGTTCCCCATCGGATAATGTGGATTATTAGGCCTATTTAAATAACGACTTCACGAATCGTGATTTTCTAATGCACTAATGGGCCTGATGTGCTCAAGGCCCACCTGGTTTTAAGTAGATACCGGAGCCCATAGACAATCACAACGTGAATGTCGCTGCGAATATTGAAACATGTCTCAGTTGAATTTTCAAACCGGAATGCATGAGTGCTTCGCGGTAGGAAAGGAAAGGTTATGATGATACCTACCCCTACGTCACGATGCAAAACCACCAGTATAAAGATTCACAGGTTTTTTTTTTTTTTAAAATACTTTTTGGTTTTGGGCTCGGTACAGTTTTCATAGCATGAACAAGCACAGATTGACGAACGACTTCCACGATTAACAAATGACTAAATTCCCAAATTACAAAATACTAAAAAGTTGTTAGTGTCAGTACTATTCATCACTGCTGTGAAGTAATCTTATGTTCCGATTTAAGGAATAGGATATTCGTTATAATGGAAATGAGACAATTTTTCTGTATTTCTTTTTACTGCAGATTGAAGGTAGATGAATCGTGACTAGGCACCGGCTTGGCTCTGCCCCTGGCATTGCTGAAGTCCATGGGCGACGGTAACCACTCACCATCAGGTGGGCCGTATGCTCATCTGCCTACAAGGGAAATAAAAAAAAAAGAGTTACCGAGACCCATACAGTACAATGTAAACAGCAGCCTGTCGATAAATTTAAATTATTGTCGCTAATTTTCCTTCACATTCTAGGTAATTTATCAGTTTTTGTATTATAACCGCACAAAGATAATATACGATTGTGCGTGCGGTCGATACAATCGTCAAGTCCTATAATGTTTTGTATATTTAATATGTATTCACGAACGACCTCCACGATGAGCATTATGTAATAAGTTTTTTTTTATTTATTTTTTATTTCTGTATAGGCAGACGAGCATACGGCCCACTTTATGGTGAGTGGTCACCGTCGCTCATGGATGTTAGCAATGCCAGGGGCAGAGCCAAGCCGCTGCCTACCGTTTAATACTCTCCACAAGCCTCGTTTGAAGAAGAACATGTCATAGCGCTCGGGAAACACCGTGGAGGGGAAACTCATTCCATAGCCGGATGGTACGTGGCAAAAAAGATCTCTGAAAACGCACTGTGGATGAACGTAGTGGCTCCAGGTAGTATGGATGAACTCTACTCCGGTGGAGGGCGGTGCGATGGTAAAAGCAAGATGATATGATGATGAATCAAACTAGTAAAATAGGTTTTTGCGTAATTACTGTTGGATTGTAGCCTACACATGTAGGAAACACCACAAGACCTATTTTTATTGCGAGACGTCCGAGTGAGTACATGGGCAGTACGATTGAGATGTCAAGCCCATGTCTCAAGGTATGTGACAACATACACGATGTGCTGTCTATGTACATCATCATCATCATCATCATATGAGTAGCTCTAGTCTCTCATTTGAATGGAAAAAATAAGCTTCATTTGGATTCATTGTACATAATAGCTCCGGTAGCATACAGAAACATCAAGCACGTTCTAATAAATTTATTTTTTTAAGTGAACAGGACTTATAATCGGATACTTAATTATATATATCGTCATTTCTAAATTCAATCTAGAGATTATCGTGCACACACTGAGAGAGACACAAAGATTCTTTTAGACACAAAAAATCAGGTCTTAATGGAAATTAAACATAACAAATATGTTTAACAGAAATTAAAGGTACATTGAGGCAAGAATTCTCCTTTAGTTGTCTCAATGTCACACATTTCTGAAATTAACCATTAAACCTAGCTGAAAGAAATCACAGCAAACCTGTTATAGGAAATAGATTTGAATTTTGCTTATAATTTTTATTTTGGAAATTGTATTTTGTAAGTTCAGTTTCAAAATCGGCCACGAAACTTATATAAATAAGAAACATTCGAAATCTTGATTTCTTTTAGCTTCGAATTTCCAGGTACCGTTATCATTATGACAAAATTAAATAATATAAATGGTAATTAATTTTTTTCGATATCAGTCCAGCATTTATTTTGTAATAATGTCAGACTACAAAAAAACTTGTCGTAAAGCTTGTTGCGTTTACGGCAAAAGTAACTAGATGGCGTGGAACGCAATTCTTGTGAGCTCGCTTTGGATTGGCACTGCGCTATTGTATCGATTTTATGAAAACAAGTCAGGGTTGCTCGACTAAAAGAGCTTTATTGGAGAAATATGCAGTTTTCCTCAAAACAAACTCAATACAAACTTTATGATTATAATCATCTTTACCAAAAAAACACATGGGCACTCCGAAAGTGAACGATTGATCAAAATACGTCGTTTATAGTACATCAATTTTTTAACGTTTCATACCGTTTTTTCTAGCAACCCACAAGTGTCTATGAATTTGACCCCGAAGCTCGTGTCCGGATCAGACGGAGAGTGTGGTGTAGGGCTCGGCCCTTCGTTTTAGTCCTTCATCTTGTTGAATATTGTATAAAATGGGCACATAATAGGTAAATTGTTTCTTTTCAATAACAAACCAATTATATAAAATGTTAAATTTGATGAAGTGAATATCTATAATTTTTTCAACAATACATGGTTCGTGTCCATGCGATTTACTGGTGCTAAGAATATCATAAAATTTGTGTAATTACATTTTCAACTTCATACATTGAATTGCAGTGTTGTTTTAAAATGATAGGTAGTGCAAAATGTTTAGTAATTCAAAATTAGTGAGTATTTTTTCGCAGTTTGATTAAAATGTCCTCGAAATTTTGGTGAATGTGTTGAGACAATGGGTGTATCGATTATTTTGCGCTAACTAAATGTCATCCCGGTGCCGTGTTAATATTAGAAGTCTATGTTTGTAGCAACTGTTATATTTGTCTAGGTATCTACGTGTTTTATATTAAGCAGTGAGAACTTCAATTTAGCTTGAGTGACCAAAATAGTGTAGACGATTTTCATTCGGATAAATTTCGTCCGCTGACTGCCCCTTGACAATATCTATTTTCTGACTATTTCGTGAGTGGAATGGGAATAGTTATCACGAAAAATATAAATAGAACGCATGGTGGAATAATTAGTGATTTAGAAATTGATCTGTAGAGGAATTAAAACCCATAAGTCCAGATCTTTGAAAAATTATTTTAACTCGCTTAAATTTACTATGAATCAGATAAACATCGGTTAAAAATAAATCAATCAAACTATCATTTCATATACTGCCATACGATCAGTATTCACAACAGAAAATATTTATTTTTTATTTAATTTACGATTTATGAACTTTATATTTTAGAACTAGAAATATTTACTGACACAGTTTACCGAGAACGAAAGAAACCATTGAAAAAAATCATTAGTCGTTTTCTTTTTTTGTTTCAGATTTCTCCCCTGGTGCAGAAAATTTGTGCTCAAAATTGTACAATAGGCCCTTGTTGAAGCTGATAACGTAAGTACAACGTATTAAAATGGCTAATCCAAATCGTGAAAGTGTTAGCACGCGGTTTTCGGACAACTATGAACTTAAGGAAGAATTAGGCAAGGGCGCCTTCTCGATTGTCAGGAGAGCTGTACAAAAGTCTACTGGATACGAGTTTGCGGCAAAAATCATAAATACCAAGAAACTCTCTGCAAGAGACTTCCAGAAATTGGAACGAGAAGCAAGAATCTGTCGTAAACTACAGCATCCCAATATTGTGCGACTACATGATTCCATTCAAGAAGAACATTGCCATTACCTTGTCTTTGATTTGGTTACCGGGGGTGAATTATTTGAAGACATAGTGGCGCGAGAATTTTATTCTGAAGCTGATGCGTCACACTGCATTCAGCAAATTTTAGAATCTGTCCATCACTGTCACCATAATGGAGTTGTGCACAGAGATCTGAAACCAGAAAATCTTTTGCTCGCAAGCAAAGCTAAGGGAGCTGCTGTCAAGTTGGCCGATTTTGGGTTAGCTATCGAAGTTCAAGGAGATCAACAAGCATGGTTCGGATTCGCAGGTACACCCGGTTACTTATCGCCTGAAGTATTAAAAAAGGAACCTTATGGTAAACCAGTGGATATATGGGCTTGTGGGGTCATTCTATACATATTGTTAGTTGGCTACCCTCCATTTTGGGATGAAGATCAGTATCGTCTCTATGCGCAAATCAAAGCGGGAGCATATGATTATCCGTCTCCTGAGTGGGATACCGTTACTCCTGAAGCTAAGAGCCTTATTAATCAAATGCTTACTGTTAATCCTAGCAAAAGGATCACCGCTTCCGAAGCTCTGAAACATCCGTGGATTTGCCACCGGGAACGCGTTGCTTCAGTTATGCATAGACAGGAAACTGTGGATTGTTTGAAAAAATTCAATGCACGTCGCAAGCTCAAGGGTGCAATTTTAACAACGATGCTTGCTACCAGAAATTTCTCTGGTAAATCAATGGTTAATAAAAAAGGCGATGGATCGCAAGTAAAAGAGTCTACTGATAGTAGTACAACGCTTGAAGATGATGATTTAGACAAAGACAAGAAAGGAGTGGACCGAGCATGCACGGTTATATCTAAAGAACATGACGAAGAAGCCCTGACAAAAGCGGACTCGTTTGGAAAAGCTCGGGGCGATAGCAATGCTTCTTTGCGCCGAGCGGAAGTGATTAAGGTTACTGAGGTGCTGATAGATGCAATCAATAATGGTGATTACGACACATATTCCAAGCTATGTGATCCCAATGTGACAGCTTTTGATCCTGATGCTCTAGGAAATCTGATTGAAGGTGTAGAATTCCATAAATTCTTTATTGACAATACACCGCCACATGTGAAAACTAATACCACTATTCTGAATCCAAGAGTACATCTTCTCGGTGATGATGTTGCAGTCATAGCATACGTCTGCGTAACACAAAGCGTAGATTCCGAAGGTCGACGGGCTACACACCAATCACAAGAGACTCGCATTTGGCACAAACGTCACAACAAGTGGACTGCCGTTCATTTCCATCGCTCCTAACTAGTCTCCTCTATAAATCCAAACGTCTTAAAGATAGTCTCTGCATAATTATAACTTAGATCAGAGACTTTGAAACAACTACCATTAATTTCGTTGAGTGAACGAAAAGGTATATAAAACCTAAGACGTTTAAGAAAAGTATCCAATTCTGCTTTAAAATAATTACACGAATTTTATTAGAATTCTTCGTATTCAAAACTTTAAGTTAATAATTAGATAAAATTATATCTTACACTATTTGAGCGATTTTAAATGATAATTCTGATCAAACTTTCAATGAGCATTCTTAAATATAAGAAGCATGAATTGTAATGTGGCTAACATGTGATAACCGAAAATATCCATTGCTTTGTGCTAGTTTTATTAGAATTTAAATATTGATCTCGGCCACAATCGAAGTTTGTCAACGAATATCGAGGCAATTACAGTTAAACGATTAAAAAAACAAAAGAAATCTCATTATAACGTCATGATCTGACTACGTTCGAATCTATATAATATAAGTAATCAGCAACATGATTTACAATTTTAGCACATTTCTCATTAAGTCTCTCTACAATTTTTAACTATAAATGTTTTGTCGTGCTTAAAATGGTGTTCTATTTGTTATCAAATAACTAGGTAGTAATGAGTAAGTAACTAATGCAATACAGTTATTGGCACTACGCTTTTTTTAAGATTCGCTTTTTTTTGCATAAATACTTACATTTGATTAAATTTATATTGTACGGGTTCAATAATTTCTTCTATAATTGTTAACTAATATCATTACCTATACTTTACTGTTGTATTTAAGTGGATTATATCAATTTTGTCAATTTTAGATTTTAATGTTGTATATTATTGTGCTTTGAGCTTTATAATTCTCATGTAAGAATTAAATTCGAAAACTTTTTAAGTTACCATTATTCCAAGTGTACCTAAAACAGTACCTGATCTAAATCAGATTATAGGTAAAAAATAAGGTATCTACAGAATTCATTGTGATTCATTCTAAATATTTTCTATTACTTTAAATTTACAAAAGCTGACGATTTGTACAGTTACTTTTTAGAAATATGATTTGTCCTTATTAATCTGAAGTCTGTGGCACCTATAATTTTATAAAATAGGATTTCTATAAAACACAGATAGATACACACCACCTTTTCATAAATTCGACTTAAACTTTTTTAGAATTATTAATAATTTCAATGTCTATAAAATCCGACAGAAAAGCATGCTCTTTGTGGACTTTGAGATTCTAACCCAGTTTTAAAAGTCAACAATTGTGCCATTGAAATTAGTGTCAATAACTGTAAAACTAAAATATATTCTAGTCTTTATTATTACACATATTTAGTATTTAATCAACATTTTATTAAATTAATTTTGAACATTAATATTATAATAGATACGTAGTTATTTACTTAATGTACATATTGGTTGCACACCGCATGTTTATATTGTTGTTGTCATTAGCAATCCCTTTTTTGAGATATTTTAATGAAAGTTAATTAAACTTTCTTATTGAATTTTATTGAATTAACCAATTTCAATTTTTGCAATAAACTTGTCATTTTAGAGATTATAATATGATTTTTCGAACGTGTTAATAGGTACCTTTCTATTCAGAAAATTCAGAAACAAGAAATTGTTTGTTCCGGTCGAGGTATCTAATCAATCAAAAGAAAATTTTAATAATTATTATGGATAACTATTATTATTTAACAAAATTCTCGTTAAAATTTCTTATAAATGTGCAAAGCATTAATGAAATATTAATCTTGTTGTTAGTGAAAATAAAGTTGCTACACAAACTTTTCAATCTTCAATTAAAATGATACTTCTTTGTGTTATTTCTTGATAAAAATAGTACTTAATTATATATAGAAAGGCTATTTAAATTCAATTTACTTGTAAATTCATTTATTAAAATATTTGTCGATGTTTCAGAATTTAATGCTAGCCACTTTTAAATATCATTATAATGTTTGTAATATTTAAATAGATAGTTAACGTAATTTTCAATATAAATGTGCAGATTCGATGTTAATCTGAAAATACAAGATAATGGTTTGACAGTTACAAAATGCACAACATAAGTCCTCAACACTATCTTCCAGTATTACAAAACTATTAAAAAGAAATAAGAAAATTTATTTAAATAATCATTTAATTTTACTGTCTTCCTTCCTCAATATATACTTACCAGTGCGAGAATGATATCATACCTACTAGCCGTCTGTTTTTTTAATTAATTTAATATAAAATAGAAATCATGGCTCTCCCTTTTGTTAGAAGGCACGTTTAAGTACTTATTGGTTATGAACTTATGGACTTACTGTCTACATTTGAGGTAGCTGGTTTTGTATTTTAAATTGTCTGCTTTTAATTGATTAGTAATTTACACATGATACATTACTGTTTAAGCAATATATTTGACTTAAAGAGTCAAAATCAAGCACTTTAAAACATCGTATTTCAAATGGTCATCTAATCAATGGAGTTAATTTTATTCATAATGTGGGTGCAGTGCAATATGGTTATGGCTCTCGAATATTTTATACATTACGTTATTAAATAATAAATTCATTGTAGTACCGAACATTTATAATGTAAAAAGATGTCTCAATACATTAGCCTGCTTTGTCCAAGTTAACAACTTATTTAAAATTTAAAAACTATATAAAACGCTTCTTTTCCTTTACATTAATTACAAATTATTAATCTCAACTAAATACAGCTATGTATATCAAAGTAAATAGTTTAAATATAAATTGATGTTCTAGATATATAAAATGGATTGTGAAAATCAATGTTGTAAGTTGTTGTAACCAGCTTTTTAAGCTGGTACTACACTCAATGTATTTATACAAATATTGGTGTTGGTGAATTTGTTTGAAGTAAAACAGCAACTTTATCTGTACTGTCATTGGATTGATTTTGCTTTTACTATATGGCCATATGTTTGTATAAATACCCTATATTATGCTAGCATTAAATGTGGTTGAGATTATTTTAAATTTTGTAGTTTAATAAATGTAACTAGGTAACTTTAACTTCATTGCACCTATCATTTCAGTTAGGAACTTCTCTATTAAAAAATGTAGTAAGTACTCCTATTTGAAAATATAGGTGTAATAAAGAAATGTCAGTATAATATAAAATTTGTATTCGACATAATTTTTGAAACTCTGCATTGCCGATTCTCATGTAAATTCTCTAAAATAAAGTTCTTTTGATCTACAATTAACTACACTTTATTCATTTACAAAACTATCTTTTCTACTTGTCTATACTGTATACCTAGATACTGGCAACTAAATAGTTTATAATTTAGGTACACAGCACTGTGTACTACTACTTAATTTACATTTTAACTTCTAATACAAACGTCTAATGGTGTCAAGCTATGTACACATTAATTGTTAAGTTCAATAGAAAAAAAAACATTAAGTAGGTATAAAAGTCATCTACATAACCAACTACCTAACCATTATGAATATCTTTATTTTTATATTGAAAATTTCAAATGCATTTGAGAAAACAAGACAATATCTCTCATTGTGATTTTATTTGCTTTAAAATACATAATATATCCAAAAACTTTAGTCAATAAATTGTGTGGTTTAAAAACAAGTAAAAACAATACATATAATTATGAAGTTTGCTATGTTACTTTTATTTTATTAGTTAATTCTGAAAAGCAAACATCAATGAAAACTAAACACAAACTGACCTGAATCTTAAATATGAACACTTACATCACAAATAAAGCAACAATCATGGACATATTTGGTAAAAAATTTATATGATCAAAATCCATTGTGGTACCTGTAAATGGAGATGTATTTGTTTAAAACAGGATGAAGCTATTCCTAAGCCGTTGAGACCGCACACTCATGTTCTGGGCGTGCAACAGAAGGTGATGTGTCATCTATGGACTTTAATAATAATTTACTAAACACGAGAAAGACTGAGCTCATCAGCCATTGCATGTGTAACAGAAAACAAATTAATATGTAGTACTGTACATCAATACAAATAGTGATAATTTCAACAAAATTCACAGGACAATGGAAACTTATTTTCCTAATAATAAAATAGTAGTAGTAGTATTTGTTGTAGTAGTAGTAATAGTAGTATTTATAGATGGTATGAGAACAATTGGTTTGAGATGCCCATTGTTATAGCTTTCCTTGCATTCATATTGTGGCTTGCAATTTACACAAGCTGTACTGGGCCTTAAGCCCTACTAAACAAGACAAATAAAAACATCACAGAACATTACCACCTACCTTGAAACATAAGGTCAAACATTAAAACTAATTGTAAGTTATTCTAACCTTCAAAACGGAATGCATGACTGTTTTATGGTAGAGATCCATTGGATGATGGTACTCACTTATGCAATCTCCCGATAAGCCCTACCACCATCAAATTTATAAATTCAGAATATAATATTGTTAACAGTGAATTTGAATATTTCTTTAGAAATCATATATATCAAACCTTTTTAAAGCAATTTAATCTTTGTGTGAACTCCTTTACATCCATCTACAGCAACATCAAAATTCTTCAGAAGTTTTTCGTAATCAACATTTTTTAGGTTCTGGCTGCTTGCCTCCTTTTGTATACATTGTCTCAAATGTAAGTTATTTAACAAATCAAATTTAACAAATGCCTTATGTACATTTACATCTTTAAAGTCTTCAGTTACTTTTACGTGAAAATTCTCATCACACATTTTCATATAATTATTCAAGTTATCACAACTGTATATTAATATAATAGTGATATTCTTATCTAGTTCTTGGCTTTTTTTTATAAGATCTTTTACATGTTGGTTCACAATTTTATCATTTCTACTCAGTCCATCAACAATGAAGAGTGAACTCTTACACAGTATTAAGCCATACATGAAGTCTGTGGAGAAAATTTCTTCAAAACTAGGCATTGTATAGTGGTATAAATTAGATTTTTTTCCAAACAATTCCATTATTATGGAAGCAGTATAAGTTTTACCTACTCCTGTACTTCCATAAAAAAATAGTAACTTTGTTCCTTCTTTATTTAATACATGAATGATTGAATTAATGGCTTTGTTTTGTCCATATACTTGATTTGAGAGTGTTTCCTTTAATTGTTTTAAATCTAATTCATCAGAACATTCAAATTTTAGTAAATGATAGATTATTACTGACATGGCTAAAACCCCAACAATGGAAATGATTTTAAATTGAGGCGTTATTTTATTCATCTTAGGTTGAGTTTTAATAATGTGAAAAGTTTTCATTGGTTTCGAGGACGAACTTTTAATATCCTCAGTACTCACACAGGGTGAAATGGGTTCCCCTATATCGGCACATTCATCTAACTTTTCCTTTTTAATTTGTGTCGCGTCGACTTGAGAGTCGTTATATGAAATATCCATATGTGTAACAGAATTGGCACTGTAATCCACATCCATGGATTCGTAGCTATTATCGTGAGTTTCCATATTAAAATGTGTATGCTTATCTTATCTGACTTAAATGGATGTCTAATTGATACAAAATTTTGAGTTACAGCCAACAAGTAATAAAAATGTACCCCGTCTTCTGTTGTATGTTTGTTGCATTTCTGATACAGGCCTAAATGTGGCGTGATAAATAGTACCTAATATTAAATATCTTTAGAGATTCATAATCTCCGCTTTATCTTTAGTCGCCGATAGCCCGAAATAAGTGTTTAATCTTTGCCAGATAAATTAATCTTGACATGAGATATCTGTCATGTAGCTTTTGTTTAATTTGTCCATTGAACAGACAAAGGAAACATGCGCACACTATATAGTTAATTTTGTGTAACAACTCTCTGAAATATGGTAAACAGTCAATAATCTATAATTATTAAATCTAAACACACTAATCACCTAAATCATACAAATAACAAAGCATATTCACGTTTCCGCCAAAACTCTGTTAAGTCAGTTGCTATTTTTTATAAGATAGGTCGCGATTACGATGAGTTTAATAAATATAAATATAATAACCCTGGAAATTTGTAATAAAGTTAAATACTTGTTGTCTGAATTCAAATTCCTGTATGTAACTAAAGTAATAAAAAATGCGATAATAACATACAGAAACAGTTTTTATAAGCAATATCTTTGAAAATAATTGCGACTTGCATACGAACAAATTAAATCAGATTCCAAAACGCTTGAGAAGATTCTATCATGGTATTCTTCCTAGATGTTGGAGTTTGAATATAAACGTGATGGCAGGCAACACTTGACACATATAAGATTACAGATTTGGAATATTGAAATGCTTTTAAATGTTTAAATCAAACGATTGTCTTCTCGTCAGTGAAGGCAAGGACTTCTCATCTAGACACGGTCAGAGCAGCATCTAAAAGTTTTATAAAGATAATAATTTTAAAACGGTGTAACAGTGTTCATAGTATCTACAATGTAATTATATTAATCATGAAGCAGAGTGTTTTTTAAATAGCCCTTCATCAAGCTACAGAACCCAATCCCCTCAAATTTAACTGTCCAACACTAGATGTATAGTTTTAATATCTTAATATAATGGTTATAATATTTTCATAGCTAGTAACAGCATGAGTCATCTCTTGGCAAATTGCGGTACAAACAAATAGTGCAATATCAAAACAAGTAAGGCTATCTAATATGGAGCATGGATATCTAATATGAAGTCGTCGTGGTCTAAAGGATCAGAATCGAATAAATCGGATAGGAAGAAAATGTTCGAATCTCAGACGGGTACCAATTTTTCTAATGAAATACGTACTCAACAAATGTTCACGATTGACTTCCACGGTGAAAGAATAATAGTGTGTAATAAAAATCAAACCCGCAAAATTATAATTTGCGGAATCACTGGTGGTAGGACCTTTTGTGAGTCCGCGCGGATAGGTACCACCGCCCTGCTTATTTCTGCCGTAAAGCAGTAATGCGTTTTGGTTTGAAGGGTGGGGCAGCCGTTGTAACTATACTGAGATCTTAGAACTTATGTCTCAAGGTGGGTGGCGCATTTACGGTTATAGATGTCTATGGGCTCCAGTAACCACTTCACACCAGGTGGGCTGTGAGCTCGTCCACCCATCTAAGCAATTCAAAAAAAAGCAGATGTATCATACAGAATGATAAAGAGCTTACCTTTGAGAAGGTTATACTTTATTCTAAAACCTAGAGAGGGATGTATAAAGTTGGGATGAATGCAACAATATGGACGATCAACAAAAGAGTACAAAGGGAGAAAAATTATGGTGTGTTCCGTGCCAGTTAGCCCAAACTTTTTTGTTTATATTTATTGCTGCTGCTATACTATTTGAGGCCTACAGAAATGCGCTCTTGGAATCGTGCAACAGGTATCAAGAGTTTACCATGTTTTCCAGTTTGTCACGCTCCAAATAAAACTTGATGATTAGCTTACAGGTTTCACATTCCCGATACTGCGAACTGAATATTAAACAGTTAACGTCGCCCTAAACACTTCATTTCAGATCCTCCCATCCACTAACGGTGCTTTTAGGTATCCCAAGAACCGGTCATCGTTCTCGTCGAACTTGTCGCTTGCGATGAAGGGCTCGGCGATTAAATTAACCCACTCACACAGCACACTCAGTTTCTCGCCGGATCTTCTCAGTGGGTCGCGTTTTCGATCCGGTGGTAGATTCTGTAAAGCACTGATCTTGCTAGGGCTAGTGTTAGCAATGACGTTAGGTTTGAGCCCCGTGAGTTCACCTACTAGATAAGGTTACGCTAAAATGATCTCTCAAGATCATGAGCTTGGGTAAGAAAAAAAAACAGGTTTCACTTTTACTGATTTGTCCCCATTTCGGTATTACCGCGTATAAAAAATTGGTATATAAGAATCGAAATTAATTTAGCGCAAAAAAGAAACGAAAAAACTTCTCGTTCATTTGGCACATCATGCTGGATGTCAATATTTTTTTATTTTAAATTAACGTATATGGGCGCTGTTCCCTTTGCTTGTGCAATGGACGGGTCAAACCAGAAGAAATTTTCAAAGAGAATATGTTCAGCCGTCAAACCGTAAACTGCATTTTTTAATCGGTCAAATCAACGTTACTTTCAAAAATGAATGATAAAAATGATCAATATAAATCATCACCTCCACCTACTCACAGAAAAGTTCGAAATCCTTTTGATAAAGTTTTAATAGAAAGCTTACACAAACCGATATGCAGGTAAGTCTAAGTCATATTCATTGTTTTGCGTGCTAATTATATGTATACAAATTTTACCATTCTTAGTCCAGGAATGTGCAAAATATACAAGCAGAAGAGCAACGGGTCTTTCCGATGGGACATCGATCAGGCATGCACATTAGTTCCTACAGAGATTGTTGCTTGTAATAGTCAATTTGAACCGTCACCTGATCCAGCATTAGAGAGAATCGCCGAAGAGGCCACTGACAAGTAAGTCCACAAATATTTGAAGAAATCTATGTAACACAAAATTTATAGTTAAACCATTGATTTCAATTAAATCATTTATTTTTGAATAATACAAAACATATCATTAGTGTGTGACAAATGATTGTTTTTTTTTTTATATATTCAATTATTGTAATATTCACAAATCCAAAGAGTTTAAGCATCTAGATAGAAATACTTCTATAATTAAAACTTGTACTGAATAACTAGATTGATCCAAGTGTTAGATAAGCCTTACTACTACACAATGATAGTGCTAAATTATGGCATATCATCATGTCATCCTATTACATTTAAATATTTTACTTTCTAGATTTTTCTCACAGGAGATGGTAATGCCTAGTCCAATGGAATCATTAAAAAAGAATAAACCTATATTAAAGACTTCCTGTGAAGCCAGTATACAAATAACTAGCCTTATTAAAGAAAAATTAATCATTACTAAAGATGGTTTGTATTTCAACAGATTTTGAATTGATTTATTAGTTTTTTACATAATTTGAATGCTTTACGTACTAGGCCGTATTGCTTAGTGGACACGTGGTCCACTGGGTTGCAAGTGTAATATTTTCTTTAGATTTTGTGAATCATAGACATAACTAAAATTAGATAATTTATAATAAACAAGTTTTAGTAGTAATTAGTATTAGATATAATACTACTTTTATGGGATTAGTCCATTGATTTTAATTCATCAGGGTTTGAATATTGTGCTAACTATGACCTATGTCTCTGTAAAAATAATACCTTTGTTGTCCATAATCACAAAAATTGTAAAGTATTTGAGACATTGGAAACAATATAATGACAATAAAAAACTATAGGTTTAACTGTAAATGTTGATTAATTAAGATTGCAACTGGTGATTTGAGTGTATAGTTAGTTACTCTCACATAAAAGCTTAAGGTTGAAGTCTCAGAACATTTGAGTATCAAATTTTTCAAGCTGAAATGCTAGTTTGGTTAATGGCAGAATCTGGTACTGATCTATAAGGGCTTCACATGTGCTACCACTGTAAATATTGGAAGTTGTATTTTATTACAAAAAGTTTCTTAGAGGTAAAAGCTATAAAAACAATGATGTGATTAATAGAGAATCAAAAATAATTGTACCTGTCTGGAGTATGTTCACATGGCTACTCCACAGGGTGGGTGAAGTCATGGATGCATAAATGAAGGAATAGTAAATATTAATAATAGTGCTATCAAATGCGGTCATCTATTTTAAAATAGTTTCAGCACAAACGATACTCACACTCCCTCCGGAACTACCACCAGAAATAGAAAAAATTCTACAACCTTTCTGCACTTATACACAGGTAAATACAACCTTTACCAAGGTACAACCTTTCTGCACTTATACACTTATAAATTCAAATTATTTCATTGTTAAAGTTTTAGTATCCTATTTTACTCAAAAATTTCAATTGAATGATGTTGATTTTAATAAAAGTATTCTTCAATAAATAATTTTATATAAAATAAACAGGTATCTTTGAAAGAAATATTTGAAGTTGATTGTTGAAATTGTGAAATATAAAAAAAATATATATTTATTTATTTGAATTGATTGCGGTTGCTCTGTTCAATTCCAATGAGGCCCTGTGGCTAGGTAATTTATGTGACACAATAATCATTTGGTGTTAAAAAACTGTATTTAATAGTGTCTAAATTTACACAACACAATATCTATATAATGAGAGTGCATGTTTACCATGATGTTTACCATGATCAGTACACCTCTGCCATCTCCAAAGAGGTTATGGCTTTGCAATATAATTCAGGGATCTGGACTCTTTAAGTGTATGAAGGCATTTTATACTGATTCCTGACAACAATTTTTTTCTTACAGAAAGTTGTAAAATTTTGCAGAGAAAAAAATTGTTTAAGTTAATAACTACAAAGTTTCTTTGACATTTCTGTGGGTGATTATCACTTAATAAGACCTTATTCTAGTACTTGGCTTTGGATTAGCAATTTCATATTTTGCTTAGAATTATTGTAGAGAATAAATTTTCAATCACATGCCATTATTCATTAATTGTTCCTAGATTGTTCGCTAAGTTTTAACTTCTGTTAAAACTAAGCTAACAAAAGTACCAGCAGAAGCCGGTAATTTTAATTATTATTAAAATTATTTTTTCATCTTCAATATGGTTCAAACTACCAGTAAAAATTCCCAGTAAGCGATTAATTTGAAATACCTGTGCATTATAAATATAGTCTCTATATTTATTTTCATTTTTGAATTTTAAAGCAATTGATAATTAATTGATAAAATTTAAAATATTTCTTTTAATATTTTTGTTTATCTTTTTCTCATTGGTTTTGGGCCAATCTACATCTTTCTTATAACTCATAGTCTACATTAGAACGGCAACTTCCATTAGTCAACATGTGAATTGTATTAAGAATACACTAGAACTAATGTGGTTTTAATTCACTTTAATTCATTAAAGTAGTTTTAAACTGCATCGAGGGGCAGATGAGCCTACCTGACGTTATACACAGAGTCATTAGTGCACATGGACATCAGAATAGAATGTTACTCTCAGTTGCATTGTATTAACGGGTATCCTATCCTTCAGACTGGAAACTGTGATTTCTTTGCAATATTCTTACTGGTAGTGTCATCATGAGTGGGCTCAGACATACAAGGGAAATGAATAGAGAAATTTCCAGAATAATTAAAATGCTTTGGGTTGATGAAAGTATGCTAGTAATGATTTGGCCTCCCCAAGTGTCTCCAGATTTGCATACCCTAATTTTCTGAATAGTAGCTTGTATACAGTATACAATAAATATCTAAGTTCCTCTGTCCAGAACACATAAAAATAAAGCTGTAGGGATACCTAAAAAGACATAAACATTATGTTGCAAATTGTACACACACTACTAAGAAAATTCTGGGGTGTGCATATTATTTGAATAAAATAATAATACATTATTATTTTAGGATCAAACAAACATGTCAGATGAGTATGAAGTAACAGCAAACGGTTCCCTTTGTCGGAAACTGTTTTTCGAAGAGCACAGTGACATGGACCATTATGATTCAGAACAGACTGATGATGAAATACATGCAGAACCTCGGCCCCCTTCAAGTTACGAAGCACACACGCCTATAATATTCAGTCCTGATTTGGTAAGTGCTTTAGATAATTGATTTTAAGAAGTAATAATAAATCATGATCAGTTGCCTAATGTCTCCAAATGTCATTACCGTTATCAAACAATGTGAATTCTTTTAATGATATGAAGGTGCTTATGAAATGAAATGAAATGCGTTTATTTCAGGCAACTTAATCCCATAAAATGTCACATACAATTACATAACATCTAAATCAAAATACAATAAAATTAAAATTACAATTTATCAGAATGACTAAAAACAAAAATAAACAAAAATGAAACCAAGTCAAAATTATTAAAATTAAAATTGTTAACTACTAATATAAAATTAAAATTAATATAAGAACTTATACAATAAATAATGAAATAATGTTAACTGAGTAACCGCCACCATACCAGTCACTGTGTTAGATTAATGAGAGACAGATGCTTATTACAACAGTGTCTTATAGGTCACTCAAGCACTGGTCTCCGCCCTTGTCGAACTCGTCGATTACGACGAAGAGTTCGGCGAGCGAACTAATCCATAGACACAGCCCACTGAGTTTCTCGACGGATCTTCTCGGTGGGTCGCGATTCAGATTCTATGAAGCACTGCTCTTGCTCTAGCAAGCTCTAGCTAGTGTTAGCAAATTCTCTCAGCTTGAGCCCGTGAGCTCAGGTACCCGAGTCGTAGTTGTAATAGCCCCTTAGGCTACCAGCGAATAGGTAGGGAAAAATATAATATAAACATTCAGGAAGATGTTTGAAATATTTGGGCTGAAACTTAGGGATATAATAACCTATGTGTGCTTATAACAAGCTACGACTGTTTACTTAAAGAACTAGCGGCTTTTATTTAATCATCTTTTATTTAATCATCTTTTATTTATTATTAGTTAATATACATACTTACTTTTCTAAAAAATAATTAAAAATGAAAATATTATTAACAAGCCATCATCAATATTTAAATTTGTAGTTTTTACAAAATAAGCATATGAAATACACACATATACTCGCTACATTCCGTTGCTATGAACGTCTAAACCTAAACATTTAATTTTGTTATTTGTGATGGTGCTTAGAAATAAAATCATTATTTTTATATACAGTAACATTCTTAATAATTGCTTATTCTTACTTGTTTAAGGTTCAAACTTTTACATTAATGTTTTTATACTTACTTAAACAGTGAAATTTATTAAAATTTACTAAAGTTAGCATTCTGTATTTTTTACAGAGTCGTGACTTAGTCACGAAGGGTATGAAGAGAACGTTTGGAACTCCATTAAAGAAGAGTTCTTCGGCACAAAGGAAACCTTTTCGTAATAAAATATTGGACGTCGTCGACTTTGGCGAGACGTGCTTCAGTCCTATCGGATTCCAAACACCGATACGCAATGATCAAAGGTCTGCTACATCGTCTTCTTTGGCGTCTGCTTCGATTTCTCCAGTCACCAAAGTGGCTTCCAGCGACGAAGAGGTATATAGCTAAAAAATAATCTCATCTATATAAGTACATGACGGTCTTGCATCCTCAGCGTCCACGTCTCAGCCCCATACAGAAAGATTGGAAAGACCAGGCATCTCATTGAACGAACTTTTGTGTTTTTGGTTGTTGTGCTCTCCAAACCTTTGTTAGTCCCTCAACTGAGGTTCTAGTCACGGCGCAACGTCTTCGGATCTCATCTTCGCAGCCTTCAGCGTTGATGATAGTGGACCCAAGATATATATAGTTATTGACTACCTATATAAATGAATCCCGCTATATGAAAGTCGAGGGCAAAAGATCTCGCGGACGATCTCCAACACGATGAACCGGCTTCATAAAATCTGTTACTCACTCAAGTATAAATGATTGCTTTCACTCTGCGAAACATCGTGCCACATGGCGTCGCATCGCGAGAGCAGCGGTATCGCAGGATTCGACTGATGCATGAACACGACCACTCTGTCAAGAGTGTACGACTGGGAAGAAGAAGAAGAAGTACATGAACTTAAAAAACCCAAGTACTCATTTGGTATAAATTAAGGAAGCACTGAATCTACATCAATTATGTATTCCAGTTTGAAGAGTAGGACAGCCGTTATACAACAACTGAGTTTGACCTCACGTCTCAGGCAAGCAAGTGACCACATGCCTGTCTATGTTTAAACAACATCTTGACACCAGGTGGACTACCACAACAAACAAAGTCGAGTACAGTAAAAGCTCCTTATTCGCGCATCCTTCATTCGCGTTTTCACTATTCTTGAGTTAAAAAAAATTCGACCCAATTCCTATATTCGCAGCTAAAGGTTTATTTATTCGCTGTATCTAATCGGTACATACCCATTGGTAAAAAGGATTCGAATATGTAGGTATCCAACCGAATTTCCTTTGCAAACGCGTGTAATATAAAAGTAAAATAGATCTTAATACAACTATGCTAAAAAGGAGGAGGTGTTATTGATTAATTAAAGACTGATTTTGGTGAAATAGCGAGGTGGCGCTTGGGCGTCGCGTGCGGTTACATCTAGTAATACCCGGCGATGACGTAACGGCGCATGCGCAAGCAACCGTAAATGGTTTAATTTAAAAATTTAAATTTCATTTAATGTACAAGATTCAAACTAATTCTAATTCTAAACTACGAACTTATACTGCGAATGTAGTAACATTAGGCATATGTAGACGACGACGCGCTTTATATGCGTATATTTTGTCTCCTAAGAACGTATCCCCCTTATGATCCCTCCGTATGATCCCTTAATATTAACTTAATATTAACCTATGTAAATTACCATTCCATATTCACGGTTTCTGTATTCGCAGATTTTTAAAGGAACAACACCATCATCATGATGATGAGGACCCCGCGAATAAAGAGCTTTTACTGTATGTTCGTTTAAGGACGAAGAAGTTGGTGTAATAATAACTCAAAATAAATCTTGCAAATACTTTTTTGCATTTTTCTAGAAAAACAACTTTACTTCTCCGGAATCCGAAGCGATGGCTACATGCCTGGATTGCATCTCGGACCCGCGCAGCGAAGAGAAGGGACCGTGTTTTTGTAAGATTACACCTAACAAAATAAAGAGGAGTGCGTCACTAAAAGAGTCTCCGCCTCGCAGCCGGAAATCTTCATTGTCGTTTTCGGAAAAACGTAGTTTAAGTATGTCGAGCCTACACAGGAGTCGGTCAGTACAGAAACTAGACTTCAGTATGGATATAAGCTTTGAAGAGTCAGCACACGATCAGTCACAAGGTAAGCTTTATGCTATTGACAATTTAAAATGAAGTCAAATAATTAATCCCTCACATAAAACGAGATAGAAAATTTTCGAACAATAAAGCTGAATTCCCATAATTAATTCTCGATACTTAATATAAAATTGAGTGATGATGAATTTTTTTTTTTAATTTATTGCCTTTATGGGTGGACGAGCGCACACAGTTGGATGCAGGTGGCAACGGACTGGCCGCACTGAACATCAGTTGGAGAGGCCTATGTTCAGCAGTGGACAGCAGACAGGCTGAGATGATGATGATGATGAGCTCACAGCCCACCTGGTGGTAAGTGGTTACCGGAGCCCATAGACATCTACAACGTAAAAGCCGCCACCCACCTTGAGATATAAGTTCTAAGGTCTCAGATTAGTTACAACGGCTGCCCCACCCTTCAAACCGAAACACATTATTGCTTCACGGCAGAAATAGGCAGGGCGTTGGTATTTACCCGTGTGGACTCACAAGAGGTCCTACCACCAGTGATTACGCAAATTCTATAATATTTTAAATGTTGACAACAAATTGAATTTAATATTAGGAATATTAAAGTTATTTAAAATGTTTTTGCAGCGGATTCGGAGTCCAGTTCACATCCGGACGCGCAGGCCACGTGGTCTATCGTCGAAGAAACAAACGCGCAACAGGCGGTCAGAGACGGATGCATTAAATTACAAACAAACGAAATTCAGTCTTCCACTAGGATACACAATATTAATATTAATAATATATTAGATGATACGCCAATTAAAGGGAAGTGCAAAAGCTATCGTGCTCATGAAATCAGTAAGATTCGTGTGCCGGCGTCCGCGAGCCCTCTGCACATGTCTCTAGATAATAGTTTGGACGGCTCCGACAATCTGCTCAGTATGGAGCACAAGAAGATAGACTTTAATAATGTTGATCTCAAATTTCTGACTGAAAACGTATCTCAATACGGACGCGCGACCAATGACGTCACCAAAGTCGGCGACGACTGCTCGACCAGCTTTAAGAGAGTCGACAGCGGATTCAACGAGAATACTTTTTACGCTAGTACTAGTTATTACGAAAGTGCCATAAAACCATCAGAACTGACTGTAACTAATATATCAAAGAGTAATGTAACGAATAATGCTTTGAAGGAAATCTCTAACGTCCATTGGATGAGGGTCGACAGTGGTTTCAAAGACGAGAACTCCGCGGACAGTATACAGTTCTATCCCGGTAATGAGAATTCGGTTAAAAAGTTCTCGAACGTTGAAGAAACAGAAATGAAACTGGCTAATAAGGAGGGCACCGCAGACGACTTCGATCGGTTTCTGGTTCAGTCGTGCAATAAAGATACAATGTCCATGTCGGATATATTCACCGACGATATGACGTTCAACTGCAATTTCTCGTCGACTCCATCCAAAAACAAATCTCGGAGACTTCATTCTTAACATTAAAACTTTTATTTTTATAGTATAATTTATAGTGAATATTTGAAGTTTTCTACTCGTATTGTTTTATTTAGCCAATAATTGTCTGTTTTTGACGTTTATCCATTGTTTATTATTGGATGAATTTATATAATTATGTTGAAATAATTTTCTAAAATGAGCTGACTGTTTAAGGTAATTCGATAATTTTGCATGAAATTATTATTATTGTTTTTTTTTTACTTGAGTTTGTGTGTTACTTGAGTCAAGTATAGTCCAATAAAGATGGAATAAGAAATAATCTCGACTATCCTAATTTTTAAGTCAATTCACATGAAGTGAGAAGTGCTTTGCTACAGAGTTATTCAATTCGAACTATCTACGCGTTTAAATTGTTTTTGAAGTTATACTTCTTTAGACGCGTTATGAAAAATTGATGAGAGTGAAATTTTACGATGCACGCGCACCGTGACACAAAATTAACAGAATGAAGTTGCCCACTAAATCGCTCATTACAATACGACCGACGTAACTTGGCGAGTCTGAATATAGCCACAGGTGAACTTTTTTTTATTTTTTTTATTGCCTTTGTAGGCAGACGGCATACGGCCCACCTGATGGTGAGTGGTTACCGTCGCCCATGGACTTCAGCAATGCCAGGGGCAGAGCCAAGCCGCTGCCTACCGCTTAATACTCTCCATAAGCCTCGTTTGAAGAAGGACATGTCATAGCGCTCGGGAAACACCGTGGAGGGGAGCTCATTCCATAGCCCATTCCATTCCATAGCATATTGGACATCCCTTTCCGAACCGTACCGAGAATTACCGAATTTATACGATGTCAACAAAAGGGATGTCCAATATGCGTGTTTGAGGAAGTTGTTTAATCGTTTTTTTTTAAATTGAGTAAAACTTAAATAAAAAAAAGGAATAAATTTAATAAAAATAAAGTAGTATAACTTCTTACGCGCGTTTTACGATGGTTCTAAGAAGCAGTATATTAGGGGTTAAACTATGAAATTGTCGATTTGTACTGAATAACTGAAATTCGTTTTTTTTTTCATTTAACATAATTATTTAATCAAAATAGGAAGGTCATTTATGCCTTTGCGATAGAACTCTGGTGATTTAGATTTTACAAACTGTGTGAAAGCATTTTGTACTGCCTCCTGGGAAGAGAGCTTTTTATCGCGTAGAAAATTGTCCAAATCACGAAAAAAAATGGTAGTCCGTTGAAGCAAGGAATACGGAGGGTGACGAATGGTTTCTAATTGCAGTCTCGCGTTATCATGGAGCAATAATGGTGAGGATCTATTCATGCTGTTTCACTGCAAGTTTTGCTATCATTGTTCGGAGTTCGGCACAGTAGGCATCTGCCGTTATTGCTTGACCAGATCAGAGAAAGCTATAGTGAATAAAAACCATGCTGAGACCACCAAACAGTTACCATTACTTTTTTATTGGTAAGCTTTGCTTTAGGACACTGTTGCGGCGTTTGACCTGGAGTCAGCCATTGCATTTTATGCTTACGGTTATCGTAAAGAATCACTTTTCATCAACAGTCGCAATTCGATCCAATATTCCTTCATTTCTGTATCGATTCAATAAGGCAACACAAGTTTCAACACGCATTTCTTTCTGCATATCAGTCAAATCATGAGGCACCCATTTTTCATTTTATTTTATTTTATTGATTTGACGCAAATGAGTCAATATTGTTGGTAAGGTAACGTTAAACCATGCTGCTAATTCCTGGGTAGTTTGGCTCGGATCGGCTTCCACCATCTCTTTCAATTCATTGTTATTCACATGTGTGGGCGGTCTTCCACGTGGTTCGTTCTTGAAATCAAAATTTCCATTACAAAAGTGTTTAAACCAAAATTGCACGGTGCGTTCATTAGCAGTCCCCTCCAAACGCAATATTGATATTGCGAGCTGTTTCTACAGCGCTAGTTCCGCGTCGGAACTCCAATCCAAAATCACTCGAATTTTCGAAGTATCCATTTTTCTTGTCTAAACTGAATAAAAAAAACAACTGAAAATCGATAATTGAATATTGCACATTTTTTAAAAGAAGAACCTCTTAGGTCCCATTTGAAAAAGTTTCACTCAAAAATCTCAAACCATGAAGGTTCTATGTCAATTCGAAGCACCTATTACAATAAAACGGCAATTTCATACTATAACCCCTATTATATCGATCGAAATCTGTCACTTGAAATCACAATACTTTGCATCCTACTCAATCATTACCCAAAAACCATTACGACCAGTTTTTTTAGTCTCGTTATAATGACATAATATATGACCTCTTGTGAGCGCTCTGCATACATACACCTTTAGACAATGGAGTGACGTACTGTTCTCCAACTCACGCTGGTTCAAACCCAGCGTGGTTTCGGGGGGCACAAGCTGGAACCCTGCCGGAGCGGACTTCATAGACCCATACGTAAGGTATCCCGTGTGATAAGGTAATAAGAAAAGCGAGCTAAACGCATCGCATCACCTCCTTTGCCCCGACCGAGTTTTATCTCTGGCGACGCTTCGACGCCGTTGAGTAACAGGAGATTTTAATTGTTTCAACTCCGACGTACCCCGCCCGTTGCCCCCAGCGTGTGAGGACAAAAGCATTTTCCTCCCGTTAAAAACGACCATTGAAATTAATTAAATAAATCTATTTTTGGGCACTTCGTGTATTCCAGCTGTAATCAGCTTGTTGATTACAATGTTTGCTCAATAATTATATCTTTAATTAGAAGAAACTGTCAATAACGGTTCCAAAGTCCAAGTAAGATGTGTTTACCATATTTTTTTTCCTTTAACTCATTTGTTTCATAATTATTTTCATTTTTATATTTTATTTTACTTTTATCTCAAAACTTACTCCGTCATCTAAAATTGCTTATACCTTAACTTTTGATCATGATACCATCCCATATTATCTATGCTACACTAGGACGAGGCGACATAATATCCATAATAATGTAACATGGAGTCGCAAAGTCAAGGATAAATCAGCCCCGTCTTATTTGGGGTATTTTGTGCTCATTAGACCTTGTAGACAAGGTCTGTAGGCTTATAGACGTAGGCTAGGATCTAAGAATTTCATAGTCGGATTAATTGCTGGATTGTCGGATTAATATTAGATTAAAATCTAATAAAAAAAGAAAATTATACACAAATTACATTTCGAGGCATGCTTTAAAATATTTACATTAAGTACTAGTCTAGGACTTCAATGAATCGTATCGGTAAGAAGCCAATCATAGATCAGTATTTTTGGAACTAACACAGCTTCATTATTAAATATAAATCCATTAAACGAAACTATAGGCAATGTCATTGTATATTAATAGTAGGTAATGTAAGTACCTACTGATTAACAGTCGACCAGACTGCTCGTGCGTCAATTGTTTTTTAACAAATTAGTAGTGGAACGATAACGTCGTAACCCCTGTTATCGCCGCATCCCGGAACGTCTGCGAACTAGAAGCTGGATCTGTTTGGTAGCGACACTCAATTGAAAGTACGCGAGGTGCATCAACAGAGTGTATATAAAGAAGTTCTTACTTCGCGCATTTCATTTAACATTAGTCAGTTGAACGATTAGCTACAGCAGCGTTTCAGTTCGGGTCAATTTCGGATCAAATTACGCTGTTGCCGGTCCCGCGAAACGTACACACGTTGTGACATTTCCACGTGCACTCGGAAATTCGCGTTCCTTTTGTGTGTACGAGAACAAATTCAGGGATGATGTACAATCGAACGAGTGCAACGTTGATGCTGCAGACCATCATGCTCTTGATGAAGAAGCAGAATTCGACGGATGTTACTAATTTCCCTGCAGGATTTAGTGGTAAGTTTTTACATTACCTTTATTTTACTGTGATTGATTCTTTTTTTAAGCCGCATCGTGTACTAGTTTCGGATCATTATGTACTTAATTAATGTGCCATATTTTTTATATATCTTTATCCACCGTACACCATGCACCGGTCAAATCATAACGTACTCATTTTACACTGATAAATATACGTGTGAGTTTCACAAGAGATATTTATGCCTTTTGTAGATGATATGGAACTGGAGCGATGTTATGACATCTACGGATGTTTTTCTAAAGCCTACCCGTGGACGGAGCACAGACCCGATAATTACTTCCCTGCATCTGTCGAGTCAATGGCAATACGGTAAGTTACTGTGAATTTCAGATGGTAAGAAGATAAAATACTGGGGCTATGCCTACTACTATATATACTATAAAAAATATATGGGGCTAACTGTTAGTAACTAAACACTGCAGTCGGTCTTCGGACAAAATTTTGCTTGTGCTCGTCGGCTAATATTAGGTCCTAATTTTTTATTTATTTATTATTGTTATTGCCTAGATGGGACGAGCTTACAGCCCACCTAGTGTTAAATGGTTACTGGAGCCCATAAACATCTACAACTTAAATGCGCCACTCATCTTGAGATGTAAGTTCTAAGGTCTCAGTATAGTTGCAACGGCTGCCTCACCTTTCAAACCGAACTGCTTACGCTGCTTTACATTACTGCTTCACGGCAGAAATAGGCGGGGTGGTGGTACCAACCCGTGCGGACTCACAAGAGGTCCTACCACCAGTAATTACGCAAACTAAAATTTTGCGTCTTTGATTTTTATTACACGATGTTATTCCTTCACCGTGGAAGTTAATCGTGAACATTTGTCAATACGTATTTCATTAGAAAAATTGGTACCCGCCTGCGGGATTCGAACATCGTTGCTTCGCTAGATACGAATGCACCGGACGTCTTATCCTTTAGGCCACGACGACTTTGAATTTATTAGTGTGTGATGATTACAAAACCTTCACTATAAGTAAATTATTTTACTTGTTTTTCAATTATATCAAGCGGAGAACTAAAGCATGGAACCGTGAAACTCGAGCTCCTGTTTTAAATGAATAATTTGATATTTTATAATGGTTTTTCGATTGCTTGTTACTTGAAAATTTTATTCTGGGCTGTTTTATTTGCATCGGTAGCTAACGCGTACATAGCCCACCTAATATAAAGCGGTTACCGTCGAAATAGTTGTCGATAACTATAGTTGTTGCAAAGTACGACTGCGCGTCGCCCTCAGTTGTGTAAGTGATCAATCTGTTTACGCGTCTATGTACGTGTGAGAGCACGTAGGGTTAGCAAACAAAAATTCCTTAATTCAAGTTATGAATTTCAGCCATTTTTATATTTGAAGTATTTTTCAATTCATATATTAGGAGTAGTCAAAATAAAAATGAACAACATTGTTAAAGCAACTACCAATTTACATTAGTAATAATAATTAAATGCAGGTAGGAAATGAAAATAAACACAAAAAAAATGTAATCCTTAACAATACCTTAACTCTACACAAAATAAAAACATTTCTACACTGTCACTGTCATCATCTTCACTGATATTTATATTAAAATTAATCAATAAATTAATAAATAATAATTAAATATGAATTTAATTAATTGATTCATAATTTTACTTTTAAGATTTGACATGCTGACCATACTTCGTGAACAGTAGAAACGTGGAAACAACAAGTACAAGTGACTCGAGCGATGGCTCACTCGCTACTGACCGCTGAGACCGCTCCGTCGGGTACACACACTAACGAAAATGTGTATTTACGATTACAACTACAAATAACGGCCACGCGTGCTCGTACTTTGCAATAACTATATTATAATTAACATTTCATTTATTTGTTTACTTTCGCTTAAAAGTTATAGCCAAGATTTATTTTATTTAAATCGATATAAAATGAGACCGAATCTGCATGTAAGAAAACAGATTTATCAATAACAAATGCAAGGATCTATCAAGTCTTTTTAGTTGTAACTAAAACATGAGACCCTAGAACTTATATCTCAAGGTGGGTGGCGCATTTACGTTATACAGTCAAACCTGGGTAAGTGAGAACTGGATAAGTAAGAAAACTCTATAAGTGAGAGTAATAGCAAGGACCCGTCATTTTAAGCTCCCAAAACCTCTATTAGCGAGAAACAGAAACCTCTGTAAGAGAGAGTCGTTTTTTCCTCATGGACCTCCGTAAGTGAGACTGCTACCTATCTATACCTCTACAAGCGACAGCCGAGCTTTATTTATTTATTTATATTATTTAGGAGGAACAAATGACAAAACAAATTACAAATTTAACATCTGCTATTTTATGACTCATTTTTAACTTTCGTAGAACTTCCTATCATTGTTTTTGTATTGTTTTCTCGTGAATATTGAACTTATTCTATTTCTTGGAACTAAATACGTTGTTATTTTATCGTATTCTTTTATCGCATTATTTTCGAATGGACACGTGTGCCTGTGTACCGTCCTGTTTGTCGGACTTACTCAGTTTATCGTTAATCAATTGCGAAGGAAAGTTCTGTTCTGCATCATGTAAAAACGGAAAATTAAAGTACTGTCATTAAAGTCATAAACTTAAAATAGTGAATGCATTTGAATGCGGAAAATCGCGAATCGAATTTCAGAGGGAGCATTAGCGAGAAACTCGGGTTAGTGAGAAACCTCTATAAGCGAGAATGAGATTGTGCTCCCTTGAACTCTCGCTTATCCAGGTTTGACTGTAGATGTCTATGGGCTCCAGTAACCACTTAACACCAGGTGGGCTGTGAGCAATAAAAATAAATAAAAATAAAGGCAAAAATGAATCAATATGTCATAATTTGCATATCCATAAATTGTATAGGTACAGCTACCAATACTGTGAAAAATTTAAGAATCTTAATTGATAAAAAACTTTCATGGAATGCACAGAGAGAACCGAAACACAACTTGATAAACTTGAGCGGCTACCAAATTTATGCATAAGATTCATATTTCGTTTACGGAAATATGATCATGTATCTGAATTTTGCGCTAAACTCAAGCGGTTGCCAATTCGCCTTCGCCGTAATACTCATGTCCATTCTTTACTATATTGTTATTCTCTTTATATATCTCAAAGAACGTTTCGAGTTCCTAGGTGATACGCATAGTTTTTCCCTGAGATCATCGGATAGCCTGAGACTGAAAAGGCGGGCGCATTCATCATCATTCTTTGATAACTCATTCACCATCCAGGCGGTTCGATTGTGGAATTTTCTGCCGGATGTAGTGAGAAGTGCTCCAACTTTAAACTGCTTTAAAATAATGGTGAAAGAACTTTACCTATCCGCCTAGTGTTGTTTGCTGTTTATGCTTTATCCATACTGTTTATGTACTATGTTTACCTATGTAAGTATATTGGAATATAAATCATATAGTGATTTCATATTACCTATATTTAACGGTATATATCTATTTATTGTATGTTTGTATTTTCTTTAATAATGTATTATTCATAGTACACCGCAACATACCTGCTGTATCTTTATCTGTCCAGAATTTTGGGTAATTAAACGGTTGTCTGTAAGAAATCGCTTTTAGCGATAAGACCGCCTGTTGTACAAACGTATCTCCTTGTTGACTGTTTTCTAATGTTCATTGTGTTTTGGTGTGCAATAAAGTATGTTTTCTCTCTCTCGCTCTCTCTCTATACCAGTATTAGTGACATTCCATATAATTATTAATTGAATAGTAAACAAAATCAAAGTGCATGTTTATCAGCCACGCTTACTGAGCGGTCTAATAACATCATTAATTAAATACATAAATGAGAGGGCGTGGTGCATCGGCACTTTCATAATTTATGTCATTAAGTCACTTCGCAATTTCGTATTAAAAGTTGTTTATTTCTCGTGTAATCAATACTAAACCTAAACCTCGGGACCTTAATATCAGTGGAACTGATTATACGAGTAGGATCCGCTTCGTGGACTCACAATATGTGCGTATTGATTATATGTATAGTATGTTGTGTTGAGCATATTAAAATGTCTCGGGACGATAAGAGTCGGGGGGCTCGTCCGTGACATCAATCAATAGCAAATGAAGACAAAACAAATATTTATGTTCTGTAATTGCATGTGGCGCGTGTACAACCGTCACGATAAATAAATAATTTATTTGTTTTTTGTTGCAATGTATGCGTTATCTAAAAGATTGAATGCTTTAGGTGTACTGACCTGGAACTTCTAGAATTTGTTTACTAAATACGACGTCTCAAAGAGAGGTTAATTAAAGGGGTTTTTTTTCCCGGTTACGTAATTTGGCTTTACTGGTTTCTCGCAGCTTTAAAATTAAAATGTAGTAGTAGATTACCCACGAGCTAACACGAGCCCTGACATGACCTTCTTCAAACGAGGCTTGTGGAGAGTATTAAGCGGTAGGCAGCGTCTTGGTTCTGTCCCTGGCATTGCTGACGTCCATCAGCGACGGTAACCACTATTCATCAGGTGGGCCATATACTCCTCTGCCTGCACAAGTAACAAAAAAAAAGAGCTGAGAGGAATTTATAGACATTACTTGGAACAGTTGCATTTGTCAATAGTATGTTTCCAGTGATAGTTTTTGTTACGTTCTATCAAACCACGGAATGACTTCTTCAAGGTTTTCGCAGCACTTTGTTATTTTTGTACAATTAAAAGATATTTTCTGAGACATTGGAGAGCGTCTTAATTGAGCGCTCTGCATTTTATGACCACAAGCATTTGCCTGTACAGATTGTGAAAATTTAAATTATAAGAAAATAATATTGTTTTCTGCAGGTATCCAACTTTTACTCGCCGGAACCGAAAAATACCAGTGTTGCTTCATGCCGATAATACGGACAGAATACAAAATGCCAATCTTGATGCCAATGGACCGTTTTACTTCATATCGCACGGCTTCTTGGAAGGAGGTCACAAGAAATGGGTAATCTGTTTACTTACGGTTATTCCAAACATATTGACAGGGAAAATCGAACGACGCATAAGATTGAAATAGCTTTGTTTAAGTTTTTAGACATAATCATGAAACTTTAGTTGATGTTCAAAGGCACTTGCGCGTCGCGTAGGGATTTCTTTAATTTGAAACAGCGTTATAAATTTATTTTCACTAGAAACGAAATCTTCAAAAATTTTCTTTTGAACATCCGTCTGTCTATTTCTGCGTGTTTCTAAAATCTATATAAATACAATCAAATTCAATGCTAGAGGTCCGCCGTCATGCGTGCATCGTGCAAAAACAACTGAGATATTGATATATTTTTTAGGTGTACATTTTAGGTGTATATTTTTTAGGTTTACTTCTGGCGCATTTTATATAAAAATATATGTAGGTACATATATCACGATATTAGTATCTTTATTTAACATGAAGTAATTAAAACTGTAATTTTATAAGTGCATTAAGTTATTAGCTCTCAGTTGTACCAAACAGTAATAATTACGACTACCACTAATTTTCTTTTTTTTTATTGCCCTTGTAGGCAGACAAGCATACGGCCCACCTGATGATGAGTGGTTACCGTCGCCCATGGACTTCAGCAATACCAGGGGCAGAGCCAAGCCACTGCCTGCCGCAATAATCTAAACTAAATTAATAACCTTTTAACTAATCACAAACTTCCGTCCCGCGTGATGCGAGTGACGTGACTATGCCGCGAAAAAACTTACCACATCCATTTTTTTACGTTATATATGTTTAAACCACTTCAAACTTCTTGATCACCTACTTTGTGTGCTAATGTGTACGTTTGAAGTGTAATAAAAATGAAACCCCATCAAATATATAATTAAGGTAATGATTATTGATGGTAGATCGTATTCCGAGTCTGCGCGGATAAATATCACAAGTTGCTTCTTTTTTGCCGCGAAGCTGTCGTATATTTCGCTTCGAAGGGTGGGTGGGAGGAGGAAGGCCTTAACGCAATATTAAAATTTCGACGTCATATTAAAAGTAAACAACAAAATTTGCCATTTGCAGATTGAAAATCTAGCAAATGCCCTCTTAGACATTGACGGTAACGAATCAGCCACAGTGATCATAGTTGACTGGCGTGGGGGTTCCCAACCTCCGTATGGACAAGCGGTTGCTAATATTAGATTGGTCGGAGTTATGACCGCCCACTTGATACACAATATTTATGTAAGTACCATTGCATTAATAGCGCATAATTTTTTTTCCAATAATAATTGACGACTTCAGGTTACAATCCTTACTATTTTTATTTCAGGAAGTTTTGCAGCTGCCCCATATAGATAATTTCCATTTCATTGGTCATTCACTCGGCGCCCATTTAGGCGGTTATTGTGGCCACGAATTGCAGAAGGTTACAATTTTTTTACAAAAGTCTACATCTAATATTCATATGCCGTTTGACAATTAAACATAATGATTAATTTACAGAAGTTCAATTTGAAACTAGGACGAATAACTGGTTTGGATCCGGCCGCCCCGTACTTCAGCAGGACGGTGACTTTGGTTCGCTTGGACAGATCTGATGCTAAATATGTCGATATCATTCACAGCAACGCGATGCCTCTTTATTTCTCAGGTAATTTATCGATTACATTTAATTTAGAATTACGTTAACTGCTAGACATACACACAGTAAGAAATTCCAAATGTTTATGATTCATTGTTAATAGTCGCGTTCCGCGTGGTTTCAATGCCTTGACATTCGAAAGAAGTAAAATTAATTCATTTGAAAAAAAAAAACGTTATTTGTATTCATTAATGTAGAAAAATGTTCTCACTTTACTACAATATATAAATTTGTAAATGAATAAACTAGGAATCAATGATTTTTTTCTCTTTCCAGGTTTCGGAATATCAGAACCGATAGGCCACGTGGATTTCTATCCAAATGGCGGTTCGACCCAGCCCGGTTGCAAGCAATCTGACTCGCCCAACCAAAGCGCTTCGTACCAACAAGTCGTTAAGTACGTAGGCTGCAACCACGAAAGGAGCCACGAGTACTTCACGGAGAGTATTGCACCCACGTGTCCCTTCATGGCGATACAATGTGAATCTCATGAAGTGAGTAATCAAACTTTACTACGCACTAACAGCAATCAACTCGAAGGAATTTTAAAAAAATCGTATCATAATTACTACTTTATTTTTAATTGCTTTCATTTGCGCTATTATGCGCTGAAAACATTATATGCTTATAATTTAAAAATAATGAAACCGATTCACTTTCTTCAGACCTCAAATCATTCCTTTGCCAAAAATGTATTGAAATATGTAATTCTGGTATTTCATCATTATCAGCCTGCAGGCGTCGACGTTTGGACATAATCTTTCCACAAGATTCACGACAAGTTTCGCATTGCGAGCATTCTTGTGAAATACACAACCAAGTCATAATTGTAGCCCAGAAAATTGTTTTCCCAAGTGCTAAGCGACATACAAAAAAGATAATTTGTAGGTTATTTAAGTCAAAAGGCGAGTTAAACTCGGAGATGGGTTTTCTTAACTCTTTGGAGTTGAGTGGGATAAAAACTAGCCGACCTTTTGCTTAGATTTTTATTCATGATGAGATATATTTTAAAACCTCCCATTTCGAACAGTTGAAGTTGCTTATAGTAATATAAATATACAGTGTAATATCTCATTTAACGTTTTTCATGCAGTTCACATTGCTATGCACCGATGACTTGTTAAAATACATTTTATTCTGTCTTCGTTTTGAGTAATAATATTTGCAAAATAATCGAAATCAATATTTATTTCCCTTTTTTTAAATCGTTGCAACTATGGTTTTTAATTTCTTTAAAAACGTGTGCTTCAAAAATTTAGTACAAACGAGAGACTGTAAAATAACCTAGAGAATGAGAAAATTAAACCACATAACAATGAAAAGTATAAAGATACAACTTGATGGTAAAAAAAACTGGCACAATGAAACACACAATTATAAAAATAAAAATACACTCAAATGTGTTTAAAATCAACACTCGGTATATCTATATATCGGCATATTTGAAATTTAAAACTACAGTTTTTAATTAAATAGATTGAAACATAAAATATAGAGCATTTAGACTTATTTGTAATAAGATCTCATTAATTTTAATTAACCATTTAAAATAAACTTGATACATGCTGTAAACGTCGGATGGATGACCATGGTTAATTTAAATGGTCTCGAATAATTAATCGTTAACCTATTTCTATATGTATTTTAATTTATATATTGTGTACACACAGCTGTTAGAAGAAACACGACCATAAGGATACAGAGTACAAGGGCAAGAGTAATTATACAACAAGGTTTTAATCTTGCTCTATATCTTTCTCGAATATCATAATATGTACTTTTTTATTTCAAATGTAACATGTCTCTATATGTAATATATATAGGTATGCAGAGATAAAACATTTAAGGTTCATTTTCTCTATTATTTCATCAACCGTTTTTGTTTCGTAGCTTTTGACAAGGCTTTGTTTTTTTATCGGTTCTGCTAAAGATTTCATCACATCTTGTAACCTAAGACTGCGTCAGTTCAATTTGGCATAATACTACGTTTACCTCTACTTAAATATTCAAATGAAACACGTAGATTATTCTAGTAATCGACGACAATATGATAATATTATTTTTCTTTAATTTTTTTTTCTAGGCGTTCCTAGCTGGCAATTGCACAAACTGCGACAACAAACACTTCTGTATACCAATGGGATATCACTCGTATGACTTATATAAACATCTTCAAATAGGCGGGCTCGTCGATACGAATACTAATATAGCTCTTTATTCGCTAACCGGCAACGCGAAACCTTATTGCAGTAAGTAACATACAGTTTAGTTATTTTTTTGTTAATACATATATACCTTTGAATACTGTATAAACTTATATATGTATGTATTTGTGTATATATGTATGTACGTATTAGTAATTTAATATAAATTTCATTACACCTACCACTATTTTCTCTGCACTACCTTTGGTTTATTGGTAGAGAATGCCTTACGCATTAAGTCCGCCAATGTAAATTTTACATGAAGTGTTATAAATAAATAAATAATGCTCAATTACATTTAATACCGTTACCAAAAAGTAAACACCAAGTCAGATGAGACTTAAATAGGTCAGAACTTATGGCCTACCCAATGCTAAGAGGTTGTTAAATCTCATTAACTGTTTCGTCTTCACTGTAATGAAACATCGGCTAACCTACTTTTTAAACTAAAACTTATGATTGCAATGTTCCAAACTCACTTATTAAATCGACTTCAAACTTTTTACACCCGCTAGCAGTCCGGGGTGAAGAGTATGTCATCAACATATAATCTTTTCAACAAATATGAGCCTATTTTATACATTCACCGATAATCGCAACGAATACTTACTATTCGAAAATGAATGATAATAATAATTTGCGGCTTCGAGTTTTTGATTGTTACTGCTATTTTAATGTATTCTTTTATTTATTTATTCTAGAAGTACATTACAAAGTCGTTTTGAAAGTAGCGAATTCGACGGAGAGTAAGAATCACGGACCGGAATCCGGTAAGGTAACGATCACTTTGGTGGACAGAAACAATAATAAAACCGATCGGAGATCCCTCAATCCGGAACAGTAAGTTGAAACTAATTTCATTAAACTATTGTAATGTTTTCGTATATTTCTACCTATATAATACCACCGACTGCTTTAATGTATTCCAAGAAAGAGTAGATCACATCTGCTTTGATTTGAGACTTCCACCTAACATATGAAGGTGGACGACAGAAATTCCTTTATTGCGTTTCTATAAGCTCTGTCAAATATTTAAGCAAATCGACCCTGAGATAATTTTTCGATTGGCGTTAGGTCTGAATAACAAGACTGGATTGTATAAAAATTCATAAAGATACGATCTTAATATGTATTATAAATTGTAATTCAACACTGAACTACTTTATCGCAATTTCTGATATAATCGAATTGTATTTCCAACTCTTATATAAGGATGGCGGAGACTGAATTGTTTATAAAATGATGACGTCATCAACATTACGTAACATCAATATTGATTATTATTATAGAATGGAATATTCCATAATATGACTTGTACTAAGTAAATATATTATACTACGTCTTTTTTTCCGTTCTATCTTTAAATCGAGTCCAGATTCATTAATATGTGGCTTCAAATTTAAATAACAATTTGAATAGTTTTGTTTGCATTTTAGATTGTAGATTGTACAATTCCAGATAAATATAATTCTTCGTTAGAACTTAACTAAAACATGGGCGCTGTAGATAAATATCGCCTGTGTGACTTCTTAAACGATTGCTATTTGACCTATATATTCATTTTGTACATTTAAACTGCGATTACAAAAATATAAACGAATTACGTAATTGTTATTTACGCCATAAAAAATTAATAGTGGAGGTCTTGATATTGAACCTATATCCTTCCTATAAACTTATACGAAGCTTGTGCTAAATAAATAAATTGTCGCATATATGTATTATGTCAGTTTAATTCAGCAGTTTTATAAAACTGTTACCCCAAAACAATTTTTTTTAAGAAAAATTCATAAATAAATCTTAGAGTACAACAATGGTTTCAATGGTATTCTATGTTAATTGTGAATTGTATTTGTATGCTAATTTGTTATTGACGTAAATGGTAGAGATCGTTTGGGCCCATGTGATGTTACTAAAACCCAAACTGCAGACGTGGGGCCGTGCGTCTAGAAAGGGTTAACTTTCTGACGTTATCAATATTGACGTTACCAAGTTGCGACTAATGAAAAACGCATACATATGACGTCACAGCCATTGAACTGTGGACGTCAAAGTACGGTCTGAATATTAGTAGCTCATTTAACTGAGCTCATGTTTTGCAATTTATTTATTTTTAGTTGTTTTTTTTTTGTTAGACAATAAAGTACAAAACTACTATAACATCTATCTATCTATCTTTTTTTTTTCCAGAAAATATTACAAGCCCGGAGAAATTGAAACGAAAATGCTGGCTTTCCAAGATGCCGGTAACCCCCCTCTGTACGTAATAGTTGAATGGAAGTACGAAGCCTCATTATTCAACCCAATGACGTGGAGATTAATAAAATCCCCAAGTATTTTCATCGAGTATATAAAACTTTCGTCGATCGAATACAATACTGAGTAAGGAAATAGAAATTATTATATTTGATCATAATTATTTTACTAACCTCAAATGGCTGACTGTTAACGCATAACTTACAACACTGGTACTTATGATAACTAATGAGAGTTTGATAGAAAGGTAAAGTGAAAAGAAAAATATGGATGGTCATAGAAGGACGAAGTAATCATGCCCTTAAAGATAACACGCACGGTGCATTCGTATCGAGTGATGCCTCTGTGCCGGTGTTCGAATCCCGCAGGCAGGCACCAATTTTTCTAATGAAATACGTACTTAACAAGTATTCACGAATTACTTCCACGTTGAAGGAATCGCATCGTGTAATTTGATTTTTAAATCAAACCCCTAAAAATTATAATTTGCGTAATTAAGTACTGATGGCAGAGCGTCATGTGACTCCGCATGGTAAGCTTGCTCGGCTTTGTCTATTTCTGCCGTAATGAACATTTCGGCTTGAAGAGTGGGGCAGCTGTTGTACTGTAAAACGAAGACTTGGAAGTCATGTATCAAGATGGCCGACGGCATTAACTATCAATGTCTATGAACTCCGGTGACCACTTAACATCAGGTAGGCCGTGAGCTTGTCCGCCGATGATAGCAATAAAAAAAAGTTGTAGAAGTTGTTAATTTCTATTCGTAGTGTTGACCGCAGTAAGCTTTTTACCTCATCCGGGTTCTGACCTCGGAGGGGATCGGACGCATAGGCGATGAGTGCAGGGGAGTCATTTAGTGGGTAGGATCCTGAAAACATCTTTGGGCCCGCGGTTTCGCAGTCGCGCCCCTTATACCCCAAGGAGCGGGGGCCTCGTAGGTGATTCGCCCTGGCCCCGAAAAAAAAAAAGGTTAATTTCTACTACCTGTAAGATTAGGTTGAGTCTGTAAGCTCATCTACCAAACCGGTGGAGTGGAATAGCCCCTTGACGCTATCAATGATTGGGTAGGGAAAAAAGCAAAAGAACGAATTTAATCAGTGCTCCCCAATTGCGCTATCCGAATACTGATACCTTAAATAACTCACGTCCGAAGCACTCTGAACCGCTGTCGCTTAAAGGTCGGAAGAATGTTTTTTCTTGTTTCAGAAATTAATTATTGCAAAATAACCAATCGACTAAGAACTCCCAAATTATTTGTTACAGAATAACGGTATGTCCAAAAATGAAAAAACCTGTCGTTAACAATCTGCCAACGGTCATGAAAACGAAATACTGCAAGTTCTAAGAAAATTAAATGAACCACATTACAATAGCAATGCAATTGTTAATTTATTAAGTCTACAAAAAGTATTCTTTTAGTATTCTATCAATTAGATTTAAGCACATGTTGGATATTTGAATTGTTAAGGAAATTAATACGTAATTTAATATTTAGATTACTTCATTAAAGTGTAATCAAACAAAAACATTTTGTTTTAATTTTTCATATTTTACAACGTAGGTATTGTTTAAGCCTTTGGAGAAATCGTTTCTAAAGCTGAGAAGGGAATAATATATCAAATGTCAATGAAATAAAGAATACTCTTTGAATCAAGTTCAATTTGGCTAAATGCTTTTTCATTTAAATATTTACAAAATAAATACTATACTATTAAAGAGAAAACTTGACTAGTCTCAGGGACCTACCTACCTATAATGAATCTGAGAAACGTTTTATTTGCTATTCGTATAAATTTTTGAATAGAAAAACTTCTAAGACGGTTCGTGGCGAATACAATAGTCGACCTTAACTATTAGTCTGTATCAGGGTCTGTCTAGGCGCCGTTACAAGGTTAATTCTTTCGTGATTGGTTCTATGATAAATACGCTTCCAAATTCCAAATCCCTCTTCGATATGTCAGCTTATCTTGAAAATGTTAGTGCGATTCAGAATCCTGTCAAATATGTTATATTCTCTAAAAGTTAGGGAAAAAAATATCGGAGAAAATTTTTGCGCTAAATAGGCTCAAAGGCTCAGTTACCACTTGCCGTTAGGAAAATGTCAAAACAGTGACAACTTTGACCAGTGACACTTGCGTTTCAAGCGGTTTGTTGGAAGGTTGGGTGTTGTTGAGTTAGTAATTCAATTCAATACGTAACATAATAATCTGTTATATCATCCATACTTATAAAGATCGATTGCATATTGATTCGGTGCATTCAACATGGGTGACACGAGGAAAAAGAAGAAATTTTACTTTAGGAAACGAAGAAACAAATATTTCTTAGAACCCGGCTTCAAGGGCTTCTTTTGCACGTGTAACTTTAGAGAAAAAGACTGCGTCAAAGAAGTATATAATCTTCTGAACGAATATGCCAGTAAACTCTACCCAGATTTAGATGTTGAGCAAGTTCCACCGTCTGCAGTACCTGAGTCAGACGCTCCCGAGGATAGGTCCGAGAGCGAGTCTGAAGATGAGACTGATATTGGAGACATACTAAGAAGGGAAGTGGATTCAATAAAAAAAAATTCGCAGAAATCTTTACGGTTTAAAAGATTTCAAGTGGTTGAAACGGGTGCATCAAATTGTATCTTTGTTAAAACCAATTTACCTAGTCCAGAAGAACTGACCACCGCCATTATAAAAGACCTAATCGCTACACGAATTCAGAAAACCAGACATGTGATGCGACTGCTTCCAATAATGATTACTTGTAAAGCAAACCTTCCGGACATAATGGAAAGCGCTGGGAAACTTTTTGATAAGTATTTCTTAAAAGAACCAACTAGCTTTTCTGTAGTTTTCAACAAAAGATTCAATAACAGTGTATCTCGAGACTTGATCATCAAAGAGCTTGCGGAATTAGTAGTTGTAAAAAACAGGGAGAACAAAGCTGACCTCAAAAATCCAGGACTCTGCATTATAGTTGAAGTTATTAAAGGAATGTGCTTGCTGAGTATTGTTGATAACTACTTTACTTATAAAAAATATAATCTTAATGAAATATGCAAGGAAGAATCAAATGATTCTGAAGAATCACAGGCAAAAAAATTCAAGAGTAGCTTGAACTGTGAAACTGAGGAACAGAATACTCAATAAATCTACATATTTCCCTAGAGTTTTTCTACATTAATTTTTTTTCTAACCTATCCCTAGGTTGCTGCGCCTGGAAGCTTATACCAACTCTTATACCAAATTTTCTACTTATTATAATATTTTTCATTAAAGTTTTAACCCTAATCTGTGTATTTTTTCACCTTCATTATGTTAACAATTACTTAGTTTTACAATAACCTATGTTATATTAAGGTTTTTACAAGATTATGTAACAAGAGAACCGTTTAATGCTGTGGCATTGATTACATAACAGTGGCTGAAGGCTTAGTAGGTCACTTGGTGGCTCAAATTTATAGATAAGACTCGGTCATAAAAGTAAGTATATTTTATACTAGTAATGACCACAAAATGACTAATGAGCTATGACTATCTATCTGTTTGCTTATTAATAGTTCAAGTTAATAATTTGGACTGAAGAAAATTCTACTCCTGTAATGGCAATGTTACTTTACGCCTTTTTCAGATGATTTAGTTACATGTTGTATCGAAAGATGGCAGTATGCGATAAAATACTCCATATTTCCATATATAAGTTGTGAAATAAATTTCTTTACTAAGTATTATAATATAGTTGTTGTAGATCCTTCATTGTTAAATAGATAATTAGAAGTTTTTATTGGTAAGATGTTTTCAATAAGATCAACAGCGTACCTACTTGAATTTCAATCACACATAGATGTCAGTACGTACTACAAGATGAGAAAACGAATTTGCTACACAGAAGCAAATAATTTTATAAACTATCTATAAAGCAAACATTTAAACAGTGACTTTTATTTTACACATCGAAAATAGTGAAACGGGTTTAAAAAGAGGTTGGAACGGATTTATTTTTGCTATACCTATGTTTTTTTGTGTTTGTATTAAGTAGGTAATGAAAATAAGTAAGTTCTGAAATTAAAATAAATAAAAATGTGAATCAAGTTAGTATTACATAAATTATTTTGGTATATTAGTGAATAAAAATTCACTATTTTATTAATTATTATGAACTTATAAATCAATTTTAGATATTCCCAAAATTGAAGGCAAGCTGAAGTGATACGAAGTTTTAGTTTCCAAGATTAATTTAAAAATTATTGCTTATAGTTGTCGCTTTTAGTGTCCTTTTTCTTATTTGTACTTTTTTCGATCTAGCTCCTCAGTTCGCAAACACAACATGCGGTTCAACAATTGTTTCTGTCGAAAATCTAAATTTTTGATAGATGGCGTTAGTCTGCACGTTAATTTTTACTGTTTAGGAGGGTGAGAACGAAAACCTCGAAATGACCCATAAATTTATTGGACAGTTGCAATATAAGATTAATGTCTAAGAATTTATAATTTAAGTATGAACGAAGTCTATCAGTGAACCGGTGCGAGGTTCTGTTGTACTCGTTTTTCTTTTAAATTGACCAATCAATTTGTGTGTGTGCATCATTGACGAGTTATCGATGTTCCTGCCTTTAAGTCTGAAATTGTTCACAATTCTGTGGGATTTTCTATGATCAATCATTGTCTAGGGGCAAGTTTCTCACTGAATTGTTTTGTGAGAGCCCATGTTTCGTATTTAATGGCCTTACGCAGGTGTTGAAGTCCATGTATTTTACATACATTTACATGCTATCACCTAGAAATCATTCATGTGCCTTTTTTTAGGTTATTCTCAATTAGTATTAAGACGTCGATGGTCTAATTTTAAGTGCAATGTTCGCTACAACAACTATTAACTGTAAATAATTCGTTGCCCCTTCGTCATCACACGGCCAAGGGTCCATCGTGTCATAGACAGATTCTAATAAAATAATGTGTTAGTACCTATTTATTTTATTTCTATTACCTAATTACCTATAATACCTATAATTAAATAATTCATTTGGTTTATACAACTCGTAAATACAAACCTATTGATTTTATCCGGACTCTTGTAGCTTTACAAAATGGACAGTGAATATGTACAGCATCATGACATATAGATTATGTACGCTATTTAATTATCTTGATTATATAGGCTAGACATCCCTAAAAGTATAGATATTGCTAGTGATGTCTTCTTAATCTCTTATTCGACACGTTTGCGACCAGCTAGGTCGGAAAGTTGTAAATTCGACAATTATTTCCGAAAAAATAAAGAAGTTATTTAGTAAATTACTTAGTATCCTACCAAACCGCAAGCCAGCGTCAGTGTCAGATAACCGCTTATTTTAATCAAGTTGGGGTTTATGCAACAGCTTGTAGCTTATAGGCAGCAACTTGGCCATATCCACAGGCGTTTCTAGCCAATGGGATGCCCGTGTAAAATCTAATGATTAATGGGTAATTTCCTAGCGCCCTATACAAAGCGCGGTCAAAATGAATTAAGCACCCACTAAATGTAGCAGGTTCATTGAAAGTGCCGAGGACATTGCCTTTTTTATTTTTTATTGCTTAGATGGGTGGACGAGCTCACAGCTCACCTGGTGTTAAGTGGTTACTGGAGCCCATAGACATCTACAACGTAAATGCTCCACCCACCTTGAGAGATATGAGTTCTAAGGTCTCAGTATAGTTACAACGGCTGCCCTACCCTTCAAACCGAAACGCATTACTGCTTCACGGCAGAAATAGGCGGGGTGGTGGTACCTACCCGTCTGGACTCACAAGAAGTCCTATCATCACAGGTGCTCTAACAGAGCTGCGCCCAAATGTAACGCACATCCTGCACCATAAGTAAAGCCGCCTCAGGATGTGTCTCTGGCACAATTGACGTGCTTGAGCGATTATAACCACTCACTAGTAGGTGGACCGTAGACTCGTTTGCTTGCAAAGGCAAAAGGATATTTTTGTATGAATGATGTGAATGATTCACGTTGGTGTCATAGACATAAATCTGCAATGATCACAGGAATTATTTCTCGTGTACAGGGATCGAATCCACGAAAAATCAGCTTCATTAACTAATAAAAAATAAAATCTGCCGAACAAAGAACAAATTACTTAGTAAACTTTAATACACGGCAATTAAAGTAACAATGAAAACAAAATGCAAGTCAATAAAACTATTGTTTTTCCTTCGGAGAATGTAACAGCAGCCAATTAAAAGTTTCCAAGGGCAACCGCAGTTGGAATTACGCCAATACACTAGTGTAATAAATTGCTTTTCGTGATGAGAATAACAGGACTCTACAATCTTCCAGTAAATAAAATGTATACGTTTTTCTTCAATATTATTACTGTTATTTTTAGTACTCTCGATTTGTAGATTGTCTACTGGAACTCAAAGACATCACAACTTGAACTCTATAAACCAGAGACATAAGGTCAATTGTATTTTAAAACGAGCGTTTCACCCACCAAACACATTACTTTTAATTACTTGAGTTCGCACTCATTCACCTGCTGCCAAGGCACATCAAATAAATAGTTACTTACGTAAATACATAAGCTGAATCTAATTCCAGTCATGCAGCAGTGGACATCACCTAATGACATCCCTTGACGGTCGTTAGGGCCAAGTTCCCGTTTTATTTTTTCCCCCGAGTGATTCAGTCAGCGAGTCTCGTTTTTCAAGAGATCGTTTTTATACGAAAAAAACTGTCAATGAATTGGGAATTTTCGGCTGGAATGATGATATTCGAAACGTTATTTTGAATACAAATCTTTACATTACGAGATTAGCAATTAACTGACCTGTTAAGTTGATACTTTATCACTGTCGTATAGGCCTGGCTTAAACCGTTTATACCTAATTAGCAATTTAATGCCTAGCGGCGTGACCCGTTTCGTGGCGTTCTATTTGAGTACCGATTCGATTTACTGTTACTTCAGTGAAGGAAGACCTCTATTCCGTGTGTGAGCTATACTTAAGCTGCGAGCACGGTCCGTCCATGCTGGAATAACAAGCATAAAACGGACACTGGCAAATCCAACCAAAGTCCCGGATTTGTTACAAAGTACGGCTTATTCCGCTCACTTCAACAAAATATGGCCCAAATACTTGAGGCGCGCTTGCTGGCTGCAGATTTTCAATGCGGTTTCAATTCCAGTAAACAGATTAGTTTAACGAAAGGCTTTTGTTAGTTTTTATTTAAAATACGGATCCATTAGTTACGATATTTTATTTCTTTTAAATTTTGCGTTAGTTTATAAAATAAATTACTTTTCAATTAATACGAGCTTTTAAAAAATGTAAAGGATATTCAAAATAAACTTAAAAAACTCTTCAAAAGTTTTGACTAATTATAAATTGAAACATGCAATTTCTTCTTGGTATAATTCGCCATAATCAAATTAAACGATTTAGCAACTCCGAAGTATTATAAATACGAAGCATGTAGAGGTTTAAAAAATGCGTTTGTTTCCATACCTACTTTGCCTTTGCTCGCCCACCTGTCCTGGTGAAACTGGAAAGGCCTCCGGGCCACCAGTAATCTTTCAAACATAAAAAAACCTACATTGTGTAATGCTGTCAAAGTAATTCGGTTCCTTTTACCTCCCGATCCCTTTTTAATATCAATAAAATTTAACAATTTTATTATTGACTTTCTAATGAGGAAACGACAAAAAATGTTCACATCAAACGTTTGAAATTGAATTTAAAGTTGTTGTTTTTTACATATGTACCATTTTTAAAACTACATGGCTAGAGTATAAATGCAACTTAGGTTACATGGAATTACACTTTTCCGGGAGATCTTTGACTCGTCAAGATTTAATCGTTTTTATTGATTTAAAAGGACGGCCTAGCTGATGTTAAAGCGGTTACTGGAGCCTCTTGACACCCCATTGCGAATGATGTTGACTACCTGAACATTAAGGTTGAACTTTGAGGATTTGAGCAGTTTCATTTTTACTGGTGGCAGGACCTCTTGTGAGTCCGCGCGGGTAGGTACCACCACCCTGCCTATTTCTACCGTGAAGCAGTAATGCGTTTCGGTTTGAAGGGTGGGGCAGCCGTTGTAACTATACTTGGGACCTTAGAACTTATATCTCAAGGTGGGTGGCGCATTTGCGTTGTAGATGTCTATGGGCTCCAGTAACCAATTAACACCAAATCAAACACCAAACAAAAAATCCCGAGAATACTCGTAAGCTTAACTTTCTTTAATCATGTATTCGCACTCTAGCTTGTGCGATACTTGACCTTTGAAACTTAGCTCGTGTAATGATTGATGCAAAATAGTCGAATTGAATTTTGTCGTCTATTTAACATAGATAATTAAAAAAATTGCAACAAGGTTTTGCATTTTGTTGAAATCGTGCGCCTAAAAAAATTCAATCAAAGATAAACAATAAAATCTTTTTTATTCTGTCTTTATTTATGTTTTTATGCTTTCTTTATTTCCTTTTATTTCATTTTTATTTAACAATTCAATTTAAAGGCTTAAGGATTACTCATCTATCTTAAAACGATAAGCGTGCGTTCCGTAGTGGACGAAAACGAGCTTAATATTTTTTTGCTTAATTTAAATTTTTATTCAGCTATTTAGGACTCAAATTTTTTTTTTAAATTCCTTTTTTCTTATAAAGCTAACTGCTGTAACTCGGTGTGTTGAATTATATAGTCTTGTCAATTGAATTAGGTACTCAGAAATAGTCAGACTATGGATTAGAAAAAAGGAAATAAAAAATTATAATTTTTGAAAAAATGTCTTATTTAACTGAACAAGAATTGAATTTAGGTCCAACATAGTAGTTAATGAGCATTCATGTACGTAAAAACAATGTATTTGTTTGTCGTTGCATTTGATAAATATACGTGAGTCCAGTAGGGACGACTACCCCATTAATATCCGTTTGCTTGTAGCTTAGTTTCACATAGCCTTTGTCAGAATACCTCCAACTTACATTTTTTTTAAAACACTATTACAGTGTTTATTATTACAACTAGGATATTCTTATTGAAGAGATCCTAAAAAAGTAATGAAAAATACAACCTCTGTGACTGAAAATTTTCACTAGCCACAACAAAAATAAGTGAACAATTTAAAATACCTGGATAGTAGTAGTTACACTCTGGGGTATTTTTACAATAAATGAACACTAGTCAAATCTGCGATCTGGGGTTAAAATAATTCAGAGAGGGAGAGGTAATTGAAGAGAAGTTACTGCTGCTACGAAAATGTAGTAAAAATTACCGGTCCATAACAAAGAATGTGCCATTTATGTATACCAAACTTAAACAGATATTCCGCATATTGTTCTAATAAACTGATATTGTATAAATATTCTATATTTCTCAAAATGACGAATAAATCAATGCGAACAAACGAAAGGTCACAAAAGCATTTTAAATGTATCAGGGAAATTAAGCGCATGTTAAACCGCACTGTTGGCTTCACGACAACGAGTTTAGCTCATCGTGCATGATACAAAGTGTCTGCGGCTAGCTTCAAGATGCGTTTTACAGTCCATAAACACGACTGTAACATACCCGTATAACGATGTTAGATTGTTTCTCGACCGAGTTAACTACCGTGGCTCGCGACACTTTAATGAAATGACCAACAAAAACTCGTATGTATAGTCTATCTGAGTTTAGAAACATAATTAGTCGGGATACCTACAAGTAAATGGTCTGAAAATATAGGTTGTCATTACAAATTTATGTCACGGTAGTAGCAGTTGTGATTTAGAGGAAGCTATAAGCAATAATCATAGTATTTACACATAGTATTTATAATACAGGCTTCTAAAAAAAAACTTAATTACTGGGATTCTAAGAGTTAAAATTATACAAATTTAATTCACAAGTCGTTAAATAAAACTTGCTGTGTTTGTTTGTCTTAATGAGCAATAATTCTTCGTGTACAACCAAAATTTCTTGCAATAAATTCTTAGAAAGTCGTAGGGGGATGTTGTCCTCAGCGCATAAAATGAATTGAAGGTAATTCATAATACTTTCAAGTCGAGAACGCTGTACGTTTGAAATGAAAACAAATTGCACTAATTTATATTTATAAACATGGCTAGACAAAACACATCAAACATTATTGTTTTGTCTCGATCCTTTAAGGAACATTCCTTTAAGGAAATGATTTTTTTCCAGTGTTTTAGTATTTTGACAACGTGCATGCCTAGAATTATGATTTTCAGTTTGATCTCATGCCTCAATCCTGTTAGCGGCATGCATGTCGTGATGTCCACAGCCTTCTCTAGTTACTTCATAGTCGGTATTGAGTTTATTTGGAGTTTTAGTTTATAGTTTAAAAAAAGATTTGGAAAGGACCATAGCTTGGTATTAAATCATTTTAAAATTATTGCATATACTTAAGCTAGTATATGACCTATTTCTTGTACTTTGCTAACCGATATCTTGCGTCTACTTGCCTTGTACACTCAAACAACTTTTTATCTTAAGTCTCTATCAATAAAAAGTATAAAACAGGCATTTGTTAACACTAAAATAAACCTGTAGATTAAAAGTGTGCGAGTTTAAATTACACATCTGTGAATACCGGAATATTCTTCCATTAAACAACAAGTGTCAAGGTACGCTTTAAAGTTTAACGAGTCATCGTTTCGGCACTTTTGTTTACAGCCACCGCGAGAACGCAGCGATTAAACGAATATACGTGTTTATTGCGCGATAATTTCAGAACAGTGCCGAACATACAGAATCTTGTGAGTGTGAAAAAATATGTTTGGAACAAATTTAGAGAAAGTAATTTTATAAATAAGCGATATAAATGCTTGTATTTTCATTTTTATTCGATAAAACTACTTATAACTAGCTGACCCGGCAGACTTCGTAGTGCCTCAATCGATAAATAAAAGACCTAAACTTTTGTATAAAATAAACTTAAAACAAACAAAACGGAATCCGTCCGACGGGGGACACATCAAAGGAAAAATAAATTTGTTATATTTATTTAATTCCGAGCATTTTCATATTTATCTTTCTATCTTTTGAACCTTCTCTGGACTTCCACAAATAATTCAAGACCATAGTTAGCCAAATCGGTCCAGCCGTTCTCGAGTTTTAGCGAGACTAACGAACAGCAATTCATTTTTATATACTTATATATAAGTATAGATTCATATACTGGGTGTTAGGAGACCGCTTCCGAAAACGAAGACTGATAGATATTACTAATGGCACCTTTGATGATGGGACGGAAAAAAAATCGATCCTGATTTTAGTAAAGTAAAGTATTTTTTATAAAACTATCGTTTCATTTATAGCTGTACTTATATGATGAAGCGTAAATAATGCTAATAAAACCTTTTAAAATAATGTTTTTTTTTAAATCAGGTTCTATTCTTTTTCCGTTCCATGATCAAAGGTGTCATTAGTACCATCGTCTGCCTTCGTTTTCGGAAGCGGTCTCCTAACACCCAGTATACAGATAATGTACATGATGTTAATCACGATTAGGACCGTCAGGGACTTTGAGGCGGTATTCCTGGTGGTTGAGACTTCACCCTGTTTCCTGGAGGTTGATTGCTATCACCGTGGACGCAATGTTAATACAGCGGGGCACAGACGGTTTGCCTCGTATAGGAGGAGCTTGTCATTTAGGATTATTTTATGTGATTAGTATTGTCATTTAAATTACTACCGAATGGATGCGGATGCGGCGGAAGACTTTTGCGAATATATGTACCACATAGAATCAAGTGGTAGAGCATCATGGAGCACTTTTCTTTCTTCCTACCAAACCGTCGCTGTCGACATTGCACGAATCCTGGCGCCCAAGTGTTTCGGATCTTCGTATGCCGGCTTGCATCGCAGTCAGGAAGGCTCAAGAAACCGACGTGTAGACTACATTAACCGTGTTTTTTTTAAATATTCTAAGATTATGTTTGATCCTAAATCGCGAGATTTTATAGGTATTTTATCTGTCGCTTAGTATATTTGATCGCTCGAGCATTAATCAAAAACTACTGAACTGTTTTTAGAAGAAAAAAACGTTGAGTGTTCATAACCTTATAAATAGCTTTAAAATCTGCGATAATGGGAAAGTTTAACGCGAAAAGGAAAGTAGAATCGAAAAAAATCAGTTGAATACGTACAACATAACCAATGTTTCTCTTATTTAATCGTACAAAAACCGAGTTCTAAAAAATGTGACATTTTAAGATAAAAGAGAAACAGCTTCCGTATAATGCATTTGAAACCCTAACCCGAGTTGTGCGGCGGTATAATCGCACAGGAAGCGATAAATAAGACTTGTACAAGGGACGTCAAAATTTGCAGTCTCATTCCCTTTGTTGGTAACTTTTACGCTTTGTTGTAATTGAACGTTACCCGGATAACTACGCAGGCGAGGGAGGCGTTATCGGGCCCGCTCCCAAACTACATTTCATTTCAATCTTATGGTGGCATTTTAAATTTACATTTTGTTCTTAAGTTCAATTATTAAATTTTTGCATATCGCTTTTTTCGTATGACAGTTTTTATTCTTAACGATTAATTACAAAGTATGTACATGTTATTCTTGTTTTTAACATACTGAGTCAGATATATCATTTCGCCTTATTATATTTTTTTTTTATTGCTTAGATCGGTGGACGAGCTCACAGCCCATCTGGTGTTAAGTGGTTACTGGAGCCCATAGACATCTACAACGTAAATGCGCCACTCACCTTGAGATATAAGTTCTAAGGTCTCAAGTATAGTTACAACGGCTGCCCCACACTTCAAATCGAAACGCATTACTACTTTACGGCAGAAATAGGCAAATAAAATGTACCTATGTCGTACCAAACGCTTACAATTTAGTAATACGTGTAAAATACGCAAAACTATAATTAAAAATGTAACTTATGCCAAGGATTTAGGAACTATAACCAGATGCAAATATAATTTAACGAGCTTGCTAGAATGCCTGCATTGAGAGATTCACATGGAGAGGGGCCAATGGCTGCCGGAGAGGTCGTGATTGAGCGGCGTCTCCGAGATAGAGCAGGGCCCACTCGAGAACAAAGCCCTTACCACATCACTTTCTGACGCTTCTCATTTACACAACGCAGCACTTACTGACTTACCTTCACACCGTACAAAATATACAGACACTGTCTCTACATTAACATTTGTTATATTTGGATACAATATTCACTATTTACTTATTTTTATCTCATTCGAATTCGTGTAACGCCTGCAGTGATACGATAATGTTTCTGTCTTTGTAGATAGCGAGAGTAATATATATTTATACGCGTACATCTAAGCCGTATAATGACCCCATTGTGAAGATTCCTGTTACCTTTTCTTCGGAAGTTATAAAAGGTTTGCTGAGAGTTTTCATTGCGTTTTTACGAGGCCATCCTTAGCAGGTAACTTAAATTAACATACACGTCAAAAGTAAATAACTAAGTCGATAATTCCCTATAAGAAACACAAACGGAGAGCTGATAACGAAGAATATAAAAGATCGACTCGTATTATTCTATTTATTTGATAAAAAAGAAATACTTTGGGCGGAAAATTTCGTTGCTCACGTTCGTCAATCCTAATGGAAACGTTGTCACAAACAGGGAATGAGTATTTCCTTTATCGGATTCCCGAACAAAGGTGTCCAAATGAAAACGGCCCGCGGCTGCCGGATATTAAGCTAGAGCCCATCAATGCTTAGCCACAGTGTGCCGGTCGACCAGTAAAATAAATTACAATCGATACACAGTAACCAATTTCCACGGGGAACTGTCTTTGTTATTAAAATAACATCGCGTCACATGAAAGTGCCGTGAGTATTTTTTTTATATATCAATCGTGGTAGTCAATGATTTTTGAAGATTAAAATACGAAGGTGATGTTATCGTAATTTTTAAAAAGTAAGTCCACCAAAAAGCTACTTTTATATCAAGTTGTATCAGCTGGCATTTTCTGTTTGATTCATAAAATTAATATACTTTCATATTCTTTCACTTAGCCCTCACTCATTGAAAGGTTGGACGCCTTCGCGTGATCTTCTCCCTTCAACCTAACCAACTACCATCAGCTTCAATTCAGAATTAAATTATACAGCATATGAAATCAAAGCTTGGAATATAATAATTTATGACGTAATTAGAAATCTCTATAAATATCAAAGTATAAATCAATATAGAAATATCAAATAAATGTGAAAGTGTAGGGTAATCAAAGGGAACCGACATCTTCATTAAAGGATCAAATGCTTGTATCAAAAGGATTTAATTGAAGTGAGCTTTTCATTTCTGCACCCGTGAGCCCCCCGGAGAATGCTTCACCACGAATTTAATTTATGACGCCTGACTTAGCTAAATGTTACTTAAATAGAATTAATGGATATTCTGCTACATCGTAATGACTTTGCATCAACTGCTTCAAAACACCAAATTGTAGGATCACATTTAAGCATAAATCCTGTATTGTTAAGGACCTACGATTGTAGCACTACAACGAATGTTGTTTTCATCTTTATAGAAGGTTTTTCAAGGAATGGACATAGCTATTTTTTTGCGAATACAACAGCACGTCTAATAATGAACAATTTGGATTTCTTCAACTGTTGTTGTTTGTGTTGAAAACATCAAAACAACAATTAGTCAACTACAGTTTTTATGACTTTATTATAACGACAAACATTGTTACGTTTGTAATAAACAGAACCAAAGCGACAAAAACTAGTAATAAGATTAAGAAATGTAACAAAAATATTTTCTAAATTTATAAATATTTACAGCCTTTTCGTTTTGTCCATGCGAAAAGAGAAACATTGGTCTTATTTTGTTTCTCTGCCGAAGAGTAAATTTAATTAAGTCGAAATGGCTCTTGGCTTTTTTCAATCCGTAAGTCTGGCCAATTAAAAAGTTGTTGGGGCTTGTACGTTGACTAGCGACAACCAGTCGAGAGTGCTTCAAGTTATTCAACAATTCTGCTGTAACATTAGCAGGCTGTAAATACAATCTGAAAATAAAATAAATCGTTATATACACACTCTTAAAATTTGTTATAAACTGAACTCGCAAATTCAGATAATGCATCATGTAATCATTTAAACGAAAACAATATTAATCTAACCCTGTTTTTCTATATAATTAAAAATCACATCTACAGTGTGGATTCAGATTAGCGTGTACAAATTGAGAAATCAACAAATAAAAATGATAATTTATTCTATGACGATAGCTGGTATAGTCAATGGTTATTTATCAAAGAGTTGAACAACGTGCATCGAAGCGGTGATGCAAATGCATTAAATGACTGGTAAATTACTCTTGGGCTTTTATCTAAAACGAACATTAACAGCTGAATATGAACGTTGGAATGAATAAGCTACTAACTGGGACTTACTAATTAATAACTGACATATTTACAAACACTAAAATTGGAACAAAAACATACGAGTATTTCATAGTACTTAATTTGAAGCTATGATTTGAAGTCAATCTTGACAATCTTGTGCCAATCTTATCAATCTTATTGAAGCATTTTCATCGGTTCGTCAACGCTCCCAATTATTAAAATAATTCCTGATCCCGTAATCACGCAATTTTTCTAAAAGCCTTTTTAGTTGGACTTATTTAAGTCCATTGAAAGGGGAAAGAAAGAAACTTAGTTCTGTAGTGGGTAGCGGGGTACGGAAAATCGTCTTACGAGAGTCCCCGAGGAGCCGATTTTAAATATTTATAGAAACGTTTTCGCAAACGATAAGCTTGTGTTTGGAAAAATCTTGAATTTGCTATTGATGCTTCAAATGCTTTTGCAATTTAATTGTGTAAATTCATTTTACTTACGACTATAGAGGCTTAAATATCAATAATTGGTAATCCGTTTTGTTGGGACAACGACCTCACGGTCCATCTGCTGTTTTATGGATCCTGGAACCTATAGACATCACAACAGCATGCATGCGGTCACACACCTTGAGACTTGAGATCTAGTCCCAAGAGCGCCTTCACCAATAAAATTCAATAAATCCAATCCTTATCATTCCAATAAAAAAAGAGATTGTTTCTTTTTAACAAAAAGAAAAATATATGTCTTAGAGAAGCCGGAATTCAGCACATTTTAGTTTTGTTTCTTTGTTAATTACCATTAATTCGCATAGACAAAATTACATTTGTGGCGATAGCCATCATAAAATACGAAATATTTGACAGATATCTGAATCTCACTAATGACAGTTTCAAGATATCTTCGCAAGTTTGCATATACAATTTCCGATCAATAACATTCGAACCGTTGGCAATATTATTCGAGTCGAGTAATATTACCCGCTCGGTGGAAAATCTTCCATTCGTCCAGTATCCCCAAATTTTCAATAAAATTATTAATTCTTAAACCCGATAAACAACTCGTAAAAAAGTAATTTGTAGTAATTTTTTCAGATTTTAATGCAATACACGAGCATTTTTCTCTTGCTAAGAATTTTGGATTAAATTCGTTTTTTACAAGCACAAAATAAACCGAGTTCACACTTAATTACTTTTATTCGTTTATTCCGAATGTATATTCTTTTTGCGACTAATTATTAAATTGATATATAACTTTATTTTCGTCAAAAAAGTACGCCAAATATTTTGTTTTGGTTGGGCAGTATTTACAGTGCCACTTTGCATACATCAAAGCGACTAATTGCCGAGCTGAGGAGCAAAAGGACCCAAATCAATATTTTCGTTACAGCGGATGGCAGAAAGGATGAGTTTATTCCATTGCCCGGTCTGGAGGTACTTAATCGAGGAAGTGATAATTTATGTTTGAACTAATTCGAGGCAAAGTTAATATAAATAACAAAGTTTATAAAGGGGAAAATTTTCAGTGAAATTCGAATCCTTATGCAAAACTTGAAATTGATTTTGTGCAATTGGTGCGTACCGAGGTAATTTACAGCCCTAAGCCCGCCCCTCAAACTGGAACGCTAGCTTGATTCGCGACAGTCATAATCATCACCAGCCTGGATTTCTCCACTGTTGGCCTCCCCCATAGTCCGCCACAATGAACGGTCCTCTGCATTCCGCATCCAATATTTTCCCGCATATCGCTGCAAGTCATTAGTCCAGGGCAGGGGAACGCCCAACGCTTTGCGGCAATAAAAGGTGACAATGGCTTGACGATGGTACCTTTTTCTCATTTCTTTCGAAACCACAAAAGCACCCCTTGCTGGTGCGTGATCACCGCATAAAATATTCTAGCACGAGTATCTATTTTTACCATAAAATAAAATAAATGATGTGGATATCTCTATAATAAACCTTTTAATTAGCTATTCTAAGCTGCATTATCATAAGTTCGACGATTTGTTATGAACCTGCAAAAATCTACATTCGTTGTTAGAAGTGGAAGTCACACAGCATAGGCACTCACACCCACACATTCTATATAATTGGGGTACATATTAATTTGTAAAGGTTACTTTGAGAATTTAAATGTTAGATTGTCACACTTCATGTCACCTAATAAGTATGTAAAATCGATCATATTTTAATGAAATAATCTGCTGAATACGGTAACATGGAATTGTAGCCGGCTTTGTTGCTACAAGATGGGGTACAAAATTAAATTATGTCGACGTTAATAAAAGTAATTTAGTGGGAAACGCGTCAACATGGAATGTTTATTACGTCAACATTGCCCGGCTGGCTGACAAATGAAGACATACGATTATTCCGCCCTGCGCGAATCACCAAACTCTTGGTGCAAGAATCCAAGAGATCAGACAAATATCTTAATCTCGCTATTTCTCTCTTTCACCGAATGAAAATCCACTTTGAGAAAGTGAAGATTCATAAATAAAACATAAAGGTTCCGTGACGTATGACTTTGTTTTTCGATTTTTACCTTGATAAATAAACTTGTTATTAATTTTGAGATGTGTGTTTTGAAAAGGATGAAATTAATTTATGACTTATTTAAGATGCTATTAGTTAAGGTATTATAAAATTAGAACGATATTTTATGTAATACGTTATTTTTATAGAATAATGACATGCCATATGTAATTGGCAATGTTGTAGTGCTGTATAGTAGCTATGGCTTTGATTTGAATCCAGGGCAATTATGAATCTTCTTATTAAATTATACAGGGTGTATCGGAATTATTACCGATAAGAAGGGTAGATTATTTCTGAAAAGATAATAAATAAAATCAATTACCACTAATGACTACATTTTCAGTGACAATTAACGTTTTAATAGTTAATTAATAGGTTTATTACTTTTAATAAGTATTTAAGTCGAATGTCAAAAGAAAATTGCAATTGTTTTTTTAAACGAATGCTCAGTTATCGTCTGATAATACAATATTAACATTTTCTTTCGATTTTTTCTGATAAGAATTGATCTACTGAAAAAATAATCGTATTATGTTTTCATACAGAATCCTAAAAAAGCAAACTGGTTAGAGCAAAACGAGATGAAACAAAAATACTACTGAATAAAATATTCAAACCATACATTGCGAGATTGATGGGGCGAGATACAGAATTATAAGACGAAGCAAAACAGTAGACCTGCGGTTGACTTCTTACCCTCATTGAGGTAATCTTGTGGGAAATCAAGGCGACCGCAACTGAGCAATCTGTTATTTTACCGGTGGACCATCATAGTTTGAACCTCATAGCGAAGTCAACCACATAGACTCTTTATTCGTTCGGCAGCTCCACTATTGTGGACAAATTATTGATGTGCATTTGTGTAATAATATTTATGTAATATCGTAGGTCTAGATTATACCGGAAACTAAATGGTCGAATAGAAAGAAAAATAACATAGCTTTAATAACATTTACATCAAAATTGTTTGCAGAAAATCGAAGCAAACCTTTTTTGTCCAAATGTGTAAGTAGGCTGTACGACTTTTATTAGCAAAGAGGGTAAGAGGAGTTCACAACTCACCTTTTTTTAAGCGGCTATTCTAACTTAGATATCACAACACTGCCACGTGCATGATATAAAAATAAAATGACGATCTGGTTTTTTTGGGTGATTGTTAAGACAGCGGCACCAATTAGTGGCGACATACAACATACTCTACCAATAGTGTAGGTAAAGTAGGTACTAAAGTAATAGTTGCGTAGGAAAATATGTATTACATGTAGATAATTAAGAATCGGAGAATTTTTTTGGACGAAATGGTATCGCATACCCGTAACATTTATCTGATGATCATTTATCTAATGTATGATCATATAACTTATCAAGCACTTAAATGTTCTGTCGTTTTTTTTTCATATTTCGATGCAGCAATCAAAAAGCATTCACAAAATAATCGTTGCGAGCGCGCGGGACATCGACATGATGTCAATATTTTATTTCAATAGCCAATCGGCTGTCGCGCAAACATTTGATATTCACAGTGAATACGAAAGGTTTGCTTATTAATTCGATTGTCGTGCCACGTAGCGAGTCCGTTGACAGAAAAACGGCCGAAGTGAATTGCTCTTAATTCTCCATAAAATATTCGTTCCTCTCGAATTCGACCACCGCAATTTTTTCGTATAACAAATAGAATATCATAAAATTGTTGAGCGAATGGGTTTCGTTTATTTGTAGTAATAAAACAAGTGAATATATTTTCTAATTTTGATACGGTATTTTTTCATTATGATAACTTATTTGGCCACAACGTGAATACCATTTCTCTGGCATAAGATTGTAATTTTTACATCAGTACAACGGTGGTCTCAAACAGCAAACTCGGGTGAACGAGGAGTTAAACATTATGGAATTACGTAGGAAATAAATAAGTATACTGCTGTAAGAAACTAATAAGAATAGTAGTACTTGTAATAATAAGCTCGAACGGTTAAGATAGCGCTGATGAAGTTAGAAAAGATCTCGCAGTCCTTGGACTATAAGCGCAGCTTCCACTAGCGAAGAACAGGGACTAATGGAAGTTTCTCGTGTCAGAAGTCAACATCCTTTTTGAGTCGTTGTCTCACTGTGGTTAGTAAATATAAGCCGGAAGTCGAAGCGGCTTTACTACTATTATAATAAAGTCTTTTATATCTTTAATTGTCTACTTAATTGTTACAATAGGCACAAATTCTGTGGCCTCTATGTTTTTTTTTTTACTTTGCACGTAAATAAAACTTCGTCAACGTAAAAGTCAATTTGCATCGATACGCCATTTCGATATAAAAGCATCACCTAGTCAGCTCTTATCGCTATGAAAAACTGTGAATATGAAAATTGGGTTGAGTCGAAAGATTTGCATAAAAGTTAATTTTTATGCAAATAACAAAATTCATTTCAGTTGAAAGTGTTAGAGGATTCAGAGTCTGCAAGATCCTTAAATTTACTCAGTTCTGATTTAACAATGAACTGAATTCCTCGTTTTATTAAAATTTTCACAATAATAATCGTCTCATCTTGAATCGACGACGGATAGATATAATCTCACAATAAGTCATTAAAATTCGGTCGTCAATCTGTTCGCGATATTCACTAACTCTGAGAAACTCATAAAAGTTTTTAATGACAGCCTCCAGCGTCAAAACCCATCTATTTATAATCTTTGTATTCCAAATCCCAAAGGCAAATGATTCCAACCGATCTCTCAGAGCGGATAATCTGTAATTTACTTAATACTACAGAACAATGCCAAGCTCCAAGGCAAACGATAATGATTACTGTAGTTTAACACGTTCACTGCGGAACAGGCCCAAATCAGCCTGCCGCGGAATTTCACCTGGTGCGGACGAAGAAAACTATGTCCCTCTCGCTGGTGCGGAACGATTATCTCAGGTGTTTGTAAGGGTACGACAAAGACAAATATATATTTGAGATTGTGGTCAAAAGTATAGGTGTTCCCTATAAAAACATCACGGCAGGCCTTTATCGGCCTATCACGCACTGACGGTAAAAAATATCAACTCGGTGCGGGAGGAGGCCTATTGTGGCCCGCCGTCCCAGCAGGCTGTTGGCGGCCCGATACCGCACAGAGCGCCCGCCTCGCCAGTTAGTGTTGGGCAAGCTATCGGAATTGACGTACGTCACGTTTTTTTATTCCTTAAATTTAAAGGCACGATGTCAGGCAACAAAAGAAATATAAATATTTTGGAAAATAAATTAATTTGCGGTGCAGATAGTGATAGTGACAGCAGTCAGGAGATATTTTCCTTCAAGAAAATGAAAAACTGCGGGAAACCATGAAGAGTTCCGAGGTGAAAAGGAAAGTAAAAAAAATTAAAACGTACTGCAGAATGTGCAAGCAAAATCTTTGTGCGAAATGTTTTAAAGATAGCCATTAATAAATAATTAAATAAACAATTTTTATTTCTTTACTTTAATTCTGTTTTATTTTCGATATCCCCTTATTTTTGTCTTTCCCATCACTACTAAAAATACTTTCTAGTGCGGTTCTGGTCGATATCGACCCGCCATTTTCCTTGGTTTATTTCTCATTTTCTGTTCGGCAGATCCCGGGGCGAATCAAATCTAAAGAAGTTGGGTTCAAGGTTTTTCCAACAGTCCAAAAACTGTTCACCTACATTATGTTTTCGCAAAGTTATAGCAATTTAATCTAACCTTGTGCTGACGTGTCGAAAAAGACCTACCACGCACTGGCGGAAAAATCATTGGGGGCACAATTTGGCCCGCCGCCGCACCAGACAAAGGTTTAAGATTTTACTTGCCGCAGCGAACGTGTTAAAGTACAAAATATAATTGAAAATATTGAGAGTATCAAAGAGGCCTACATACTATATGAAAAAAGTATTACTTAGTAAAATGTGTTTTACGTTTTTAAGAGTCCTTGGATATCATAGACCTTTATAGGTTTCATACTTCAGTGTTGGATATTAATAGAAAAAATGTCAAATACAATTGAGATGTCTGTAATTCGGTCATATTTTGACAATTCAATGAGCACTATGAACATTGCAAAAAAGCACATTAACAGTGATGGTCATAGATTATACACTTAATATTTGAGAGTGATGGTGATACAGATAAAAACGCTTGAAAAATGCACAATACATTTGGAAACGGATTGTTGGGTCCGAAGAAAACGCACTTAAATCGTATCACATTATTAACAAAACGTACGCTCAATTAAATTTAGGTAATTAAAATAAAACGCATGTTGTTATACAATTTGCAATTCGTTTTTTTTTTTTTTTTTATAACAACTAAGAGGCAAACGAGCAAGACGGGTCACCTGATGGTAAGTGATTCACCGCCGCCCACGGTCACCAGCGTTTACGCCAGTGCGTTGCCTATCCTTCAGGTAAGAATATGCTCTTTTCTTGAATAACCTAATGTCGCAGTTGTTGGGGAAGACCGCTGATGGCAACGAATTCCAGAGATTTACTGTGCGTGGCAGAAAACTGTTTTTAAAACGCATTGTAGTGGAACGCTAACCATCCAGATGGTGAGGATGATAGTTCCGGCGAGACGATCGGTTGCGAAAATCAGCGGCTTCTATTAAATTGAACAACTCCTCGGAACACTCCCCATTGTAAATTCTGTATAGTATGCATAGGGAAGATAGATCCCTACGCAGCGCCAAAGGATCTAGCCGATCGGCAAGTTCAGGATCGTCGACAATCCGAGATGCCCTACGTTGGATTCGGTCAAATGGAGATAGCTGATAACCCGGAGCCCCGGCCCAAAGGTGGCAACAATACTCCATGTGAGGCCGCACCTGCGCCTTATACAATTTATTGACAAAAAACTTATTTCTCCCAAATTTTGAAGTTAATTGGTAGTCATTTTGGCCCAAAAGGATAATATGCCCAGAGTACTGGTATAAAGCGATGCTACTACGCCAGTGCTCTAATCCTGCGGCAGCCACAATTTTTCTTATAAAAAACAGACTTAACACATGTTCATAAATGAATTCCACAGTGAACGAATAAGAGTATCGTCTAATAAAAATCAAACTCGCAAATATTTCTGCCGCGAAGTAGCTATTCCGTGTGTTCCGGCTTCAAGTATGGCCGTTTCATAACACTTTTAGCACAGGGTAGCAGGGTAGCATTCATATTGCTATATATGGGCTCCGATAACCAAGGACCAGGTGTTCGTGAGCTCGTTCATCCATCAATGAACTAAAAAATAAGCAGAAAATGTTGCGAGAGCAAAAGTAATTCCACTCGTCAGAAAAATAATAACCATAACTTCTTTAATTATATATTATTTTTTATCTCGAGACACGACGAAAAGTTTTTCTAAGAAAGCTACAAGAAATTCAGATTAAAAAAATCCTCTTCCGCAGGGAGATAGGTAATCGCGTCCATAGGTTTATTTAACTGGGGTCCAGAGTAACTTCTGTAACTGTATCCACAATAGTAGAGTCGGTACTCTAAGTTCTTTAAAGCTTATTCAAAAGTGTATCTTCTAAATACACAGATAAAGTTTGAAAATATTAATTTTAACTATTCCGTCCTATAATCTTGCATTGTATGTAACAGAAGCTACATTCTATAAATGTAAGTATGTTATTCTACATTACTATTCTAATTAGCAACGGCTTGGATCTGCCCTTGGCATCACTGAAGTCCATTGGCGACGGTAACCACTTACCATCAGGTAGGCTCGTCTGCCTACACAAGGAATCCGAATTTGGGACCGTGCGTGATTTGTTCCCCGTTATTATTTATTATTATTATGGTTAATAGCTTTCTTTTATTTACGCTTGTAGTTAATATTATTAATATATCATTGTAGTTAATGTTATTATTATTTATTTATATTTATTTAAAATCTTATTAATTACATAATATTTTTTAAAAAAGATATTAAAAATACTATTTTTTAAAAAACACTATATAAATTTATTATTATTATTATTATATATCATTATTATCATTAAGTCTAGCCACCGCACTGAGAGAAACTTGTACACAGACACATCTCGGTTTGGGTCGCGTTTCCGATCCGGTGGTAGATTCTGCGAAGTCCTGCTCTTGTTAGGGCCAATGTTAGCAACACTCCGGTTTGAGCCTCGTGAGCTCACCTACATGTTAGGGCCAAGCTGAAATAGCCTCTCAAGGCTATCAGCATAGGTAGGAAAAAAAAAGTAAATACACAGGCACACTGTTTTTTTGTTCCTGACTCACGAATCAAGGTGCGAGCTATAAAACCTCAACATTTGTGAAATTTAGATAATTTTGAAAAGTTTGTAGATAAGTGACGACGACTACAGGGAGATGGTCCAGTATTATCGAAGGTCCAGTATTATCGAAGGTCGGATCGCGGTATCGGACGGTTGCTCAAAGTTTTAATTAAGCTGCAACATCTGGAGACCTCGTTACTGAGACGACAATTATTGTTAGGGCACACACGGAACCGTATAGATCACAACGATGACCTGGTTAATTATTCAAAGTGTACCTATACATCGTATTGTACTTTAGTAATCTGTGTTTTCATTATATACTAAAAACTTTACGATGATATGAATCTGTGCTGAAAACAAAAGTATTTATTATTCGTAGTAGAGTTCACGCCCAATGGTAACGGAGCCCATGCGAATGTTGCTATGCATTTGAGACACATAGTCTCAACTGTTTTGTGTCACAGCTGGCCCGTTCTTTAAAGTCGAATGCAAGAGTGCGTTTTAGTAGAAATATAGATTTTTTTAAATATTAAAAGATTACATCAACATGTTTAAATCGTAAAATATCTACATTTTCCAAGTAAACATTCCGTGGGAATGAACGCTATGCCGTCATGCATTTCCTTTATTATAAAAGAGATTTGGAGAGATGCCTTCAGATATACACTTGAAGCTAATATTGAATTTTACTGCTGGATACTTTTACGCTTCGAAACATTAACACGGATTTATTCGAGGCTAGCTGACCCGGCAGACTTCGTAGTGCCTCAATCGAGAAATAAAAGACCTAAACTTTTGTATAAAATAAACTTAAAACAAACAAAAGGAATCCGTCACATCAAAGGAAAAACAAAATTTGTTATTTTTATTTAATTCCAAGCATTTTCATATTTATATACCTTTTAAACCTTCTCTGGACTTCCACAAATAATTCAAGACCAAAATTAACCAATTCGGTCCAGTCGTTCTCCAGTTTTAGCGAGACTAACGAACAGCAATTCATTTTTATGTATATATAAGATAGAAGATAAGTACCCAAAACGTATTACGTATTGCACAAAGACTGTCTCAGTGCTTTACATAAAGCGCAGTTCTGTAAGAGGAGCGACGATTTTCCGCAACATTTCCGGGCGGCTAACGAACGGAAACGCAGGGGACGCGGCCAATTGCCGGATAAATGCACCTCAATTACTATATTGCGGTAACATTTTTTTCCGTTTAATGCTATTTCGGCATTGTAGCACGAAGCTTTTACTCGTCTTATTAAAGACTTTGTTTAAGCTGCACTCGGCTTTGATTGTACGACAGGTTGTGAATAAGGTCGTTAGGGTAAATTAACAAATTTTAACAGTACCAACGGACATACAGTCATTCGACGACTTGTGAGGCGTTCTAGAAACTTCCCGGAAGATGAATTCACATAGCTCCGTAGGCTTGAACTGGTACTGCATCCGAAGGAAGTTAAAGACTGAAAGAGACAGGAATGAGCTATAAGTATATGAATATACAAGCTCTAGAGTGACTAGTCGTGTCAAATGACGTAGAGATTTTTAATCAATAAAATATTTACTAAATTAAAATAATAAAAAGATAATAGAAGATTTTTGTTTACAAGTTCTATATAGATGTATGCAATTAAAAATCACAATTTATGGAATAGTCTTTAAAAAGTCGTAGAATTCAAAAGAATCGTTATATCCGAGTGTATTAGAATGTTTCATCTCACTGTGAATCTTACTAGGTATCTACATTTGGCTATTACCTTAAATCATTGCGTAAAGAAATGCTGATTTACCGGTTAAGCGTACTTTTCGTATAGATCCTTTCCTTGAAAATAAGAGATGAATTTGCTCGCATTAGAAATGGTCGTTACTTAGGTCCTCGAGTAGTCGGGTTTGAGGCACGGGTCGGCCGCGCTGTGACTAATAGCTACTGTGGTGAAATATTCTTCTCGTGAGGGTACCGCATATCAAGTATGCCATAGGTATTTGAAGTAAAAATACGTTACGTTCTAGTTCCAAAACAAAATAATTATCTGGAGGCGACTTGAACTTGTCTATTATCTAAAATATAACACATAGTTTGAGGAAATGTTGAGATAGATGTAAAATGGAAGGAACCAAAAATCTGAATCACGATTGTAATCTACGACTTCTTTTGGAATTGTGAAGTTAGATAAAAAAAATTAAGGTCAGAAATTCAGCTTTAAGCCTGCCTAGTAAGTTAAATTTTGATTTAGAGATTAATAAGTTAAAATAATCTACGCGTGGTACCACAGGTCGCTTTTCCAGACTCTGTCTCATTATTCTTTCGTCCTCCCCTTTCTAAGTGACTTCATTGTCGTTTTCACTTCCTTCCCTTCTCAGGAAATAATTTCAATTTACGGTCTTCAATGAAATATTCATAGTGGCTTTTTGCCTTTGTATATTTCGTTAGCTTATTATACGTACAATAAACAAGAAACAGTTGTTAGTTGCCTACTCAGTTCAAGTTAGGTTATGAAAATATTTTTATTTTAAAACCTTACATTTATATAAAGTGTGAAATACGACGGTGTTGTATAGAGAGCACAAAGTTTGGTAGGAATCGGGGACGCGCGAGATATTTACGACTTCCTCGCGGCTCCCAGAGGCTCTCGAGGTTCAAAAGCTAATAAAACGATGTCATATAATGCAAAATTTTAGTTTAATCTTGAACATTCAACTTTAATGTAAGTAAGAAGAGTTCGTGATGAATGAAACCAAAATGGAAGAATTTCATTGAGCGCGTTTAATATGGGATTAAAGTATGAAATTGCCGATTTGTACTGAATAATTGAAATTCGTTTTTCTTTCCTTTCATTTAACATATTTATTTAATCAAAATATCTATCATTATTATCTATACATTGCTGCCATCTAATAGAAAGGTCATTTATGCCTTTGCGATAGAGCTCTGGTGTTCTAGATTCGACAAACTGTGTGTTAGCATTTTGTACTGCCTTCTGGGAAAAAAACTTTTTATCACGTAGAAAATTATCCAAATCACGAAAAAAATGGTAGTCCGTTGAAGCAAGGTCTAGCAAATACGGAGGGTGACGAATGGTTTCTAGTTGCAGTGCCTGTAGAGTTAAAACGGTTTCTCGTGCTGTATGAGGTCTAGCGTTATCATGAAACGATAATAAATAATAAAAGTGTATCTTTTGAATGTACAAGTAAAATTCGAAAATATCAAATATAATTATTCCGTATTATGATTGTGCATTGCAACTGCAATTTTTATTTAATTAATTTAATAATGTCATTTTGTTGTCCTTTTCGTAGCATTTTTTTTATTCTTGTTTTTTTTTTTATATTTTACATTGTTGCCTATGTAAGTATCTATGTAATAGGTACTTCGAACGGCAATTTCATACTTTAAATTAATGCAATACACAGTATTTACTCAAGTCTGAAAAACCAAAACATTTCCAAGTGATCACCTTTCCACCTTTTCACCAAATTACTTAGAGTAAATTGTATAGTGTATTTTTGGAATTTACATTAAATCTATAAAACACCTTATAAATCGAAACTAGCTAAGAAAAAAAATACATTGAACATCAGATTAATAATAGTAAAAGTAATAAGGAAAGGTAAAACCCTAAGCATTTAATTAGAACGTACTTATCATAAATTACTAAAGATCGATTCATTGGTTGCCGCAACTGATTTATTGATAGTATAATCTATTTATTGAAAGGTACGTTAAACTCTTGATACGTGAGCGTAAGAGACGGAAGCAAGGTCGCCCAGAGACTCGTTTAGATAAACCCACCCGTGTACGCCACCCCGATTTTCACACGACTTCAAATGTAATTTGAAAATGTTGCTGGTTATGTAACAAGTCTCTCGACCCTGTATTAATGTGGGTTGAGTTTGTTTATTGTGTCGAATTTACTTTGTTGTTAATTGTCTTAGTTTTTATTTAATCGTATGTTTTTAATTATTCATTTAGTAAAGGTCAAAGTGCAAATTTAATCATTGTTTATGATAAGAATGGGCATGCAGAGTACAATCTACAGATCATGTTCGGACGTGAAAGTCGTTAATCGATGTCCAATTTTGCATAGATACATTAAATGTTGAATAGTTTTAAAAAAAAGACACCTAAGCATCTTGTGTATTTTTTATTTTTTGTTTTGGTTTTAATAAAGTCGGATCTGGCAATTAAGGCCTGCCAGGTGACCGAGGTCCACAAAAAACTAAGTAGACAGTTGTACGCGCATCACGCAAATCTTTTCGATAGCTTTCAATTATATTTTCTATTTTAGCTGCTTATCCTAAATTCTATATATAAATTCAATTAATACAAAGTTATTAGTTTTAGTATTAGTTTAAAGTTCTAAGGAATTATACACGTTTATTAAATAAATAAAATTTTATGAATCGGATTATGTCTACTTGACACGTATTATTTTGAAAATGTATTTCCAGATCGAGGTTGTCGCAAATACGCTTTAAAATGTTCATGTTCTTTGTACGCTCATTCCAAAAGCTACAAACCGAAAATATCCGTAATTTTTTATATCACTTTTGATATCATAAGCCGTAACTAAATGTTATTTCATACCTCTGTAGGTTCACAGGAAGGATCATTACGTACAAAGTAATATTTATGTCAAATATTTATGTACGAATATCTAGAAGAAACAAGCCCATGGGATTGACCCCATCATATACGGCTTGGCCATCTCATTTTGTGTAATAATGGTGTTATAAATTTAATGTTATGTGTATGTATGAGCTTTTTTTTGGTCTGAACCAAATAATCGGACTTCCGCGAGCAATTGAGGGTGGTAGGTGGATTAGTCGGAGTCGAACTGACTAATTCCCCCGTTGAATAAACTGTGGCAGGTAGCCATCATACAACGCAAGATAATTGACAGATGCCTGAATCTCGCTTACGACATTTTCAAGATAAAGCGCATATATACAAGTTCCGAACAACAACATTCGGACCGTCGGTCTACCGAGCAATATCACCCGCTCGGTGGAAGATCTTTCCTTCCGTCGTATATTTCCCAAACTGGTGACCTCCGACGTGATGTGAACACGCAACCTTCTGATTCATCTTCAGCGCATCAAGAACGTCGGCTACCACAATCCCCGCATTCTCGCAGATAAAAGCACGTCATTGACAGTCGTCCCACAGCAAGCCAGCATCGCAGCCTCAACAGGACCATCGCAGCCGACTCACCGCGCTTCCTGGTCCTACGGCACGCAACTTCACTGCCTCATCACGCCGCTACAGTTCATCGCAGCCCACGACCGGATCATCAACGCTTGGGGTCACACATCTCCGGCGTGGCAGCTCTGCATCACATGGACTACGCACGACACGCACGCAACATTCAAGCTCAGTCTCGACTCACCGCAGACTTCGAGCAGCACTGGCGACAATCACGCAGCATTCAGCTCAGTTTCGACTCACTGCAAACTTCGAGCAGCACTGGCGACACGCACGCAGCATTCAAGCTCAGCCTCGACTCACCGCAGGCTTCGAGCAGCACTGGCCCTTGCAAGCTAATCTCAGCACGGACAACGCTAACTAAAAAATGACACGACCTCCAGTCTCGGAGGGGAGTGATGTGGCAGGTAGCCATCATACAACGCAAGATAATTGACAGATGCCTGAATCTCGCTTACGACATTTTCAAGATAAAGCGCATATATACAAGTTCCGAACAACAACATTCGGACCGTCGGTCTACCGAGCAATATCATCCGCTCGGTGGAAGATCTTCCCTTTGTCGTTAAGCCTTCCAAAAAACCACGTCTGCGTCTCAGTAGGTACAAAAATCAAATGAGGCAGACAGTTATCGGCGACACAGCTGCTAGCTCTCTCGGTTGGCAGACTACCTGAACCACACCTAGACGACACCACCAAATTGTAGTTCCAGTATACTGGGTCAGAACAGGTATGGATCGGAGAGTCTGTCATTCGTCACTCGGTTAATTTCCGCAAGACACGCATAGCGCAGCATACACGTCATCTTTTTGGATCTAGTTTGCCGAACCCCAAACTGGCATAGGAAGGGGGTCGAATCACTTAGAGGGATAGCATACAGGCGGAATTTCTCTTCATTAGATACCATACCATATACAAATATATGTATATATAGGTATATTTTTATATATATCGCGCATTACAGCTATTTACTTAACTATCAGTAGTTGAAGTTAACTGTTTCCGTAATGTTAATTAAGTGTTATAAGTTCTTCGGTCGGCGGTGTACCGCGTTTTGATCCGGCAGGCTGATTCTGACCCAGTGGGGTATCCCGGAACACCAGCGGCATCGCCCGGGCGGGGTGGTGGGGCGGCCGTACCGCGTAGACCGTTGGACTATCACCTCGACGACCCGTCAGTCGGTCGTCCTCGGAGTGGCACCGCGAGTCTGGTTGTAGTGTTAACCGCGGGAACCCCCCTACGCTGACCGGGTTCTGACCCCGGACGGGGATCGGACGTCGGGTGTAAGAGTGCAGGGGAGTTGCTTAGTGCTGTAGGGCCCTAAAACTCCTTGGGCCCGCGGTCTGCTACTAACATCAGCAGATCGTCAAGCCCTATATACGCGCGCGCCCCCTAGGCGCGGGGACTTTGCAGGAGGTTCGGCCTCCGGCCCAAAAAAAAGGTCAAAAGCCCAACGCATGAAAATAACTATTTAAGACGGTATTCAGAGAATTTTTGAATAAACAACCACTACTGTTCTACTATAAATACGAGTGGCTGGCTATTGCCGCGCTACAGATTCTGACTCGAGTAGCCGAAAGAGTGGACCTCTCTGTTGTTATTGTTGTATCCTAGAAATTAAACAAAACCAATTGTTTAGAAAAGTCCATTTTAATTACTGTCACTATGGAAGGAAATCATAATAATGAAGAGAATGGTGAGAATGAATGAAATGATGAGAAATGATGACGTCAGCGTGGCTGATTTTAAAGACGAAATGGACTCTTCGTCATAATATATTATAATATTTTTACAAATACATATTTTTGATTAGGCAGTGTATTAGCGTAATACACGTGGTTAGTTACATTGTAAAAAATAAAACAAAACATTAAGCATTACTATTAATTCGCGCAAGTCATTCTGTAAAACATTAAATGATGTTACTGCTGGGTTACCGGCTGTCGATTTCACGAGAAATATCCACACTAGAAGTCCGATATCAGCTCAAAACATTTTAACACTTAAATTGCGTTCAAAAGCGTGTTCATATACTCCGATTCAGAAGAAAAAAAATTGTAATTTCTTTTATTGTCCAGGCGGCTGACGATCCTTCGGCTGGTCGTAGGACCGTCGAAGCGGTTCGCCCAGCCCTTGCGAACTGGGTGAATCGTGACAGAGGACGCCTCACTTTCAGGCTCACTGGGCATGGTTGCTTTGGTGAGTTCCTGCACCGGATCGGAGCCGAGCCGACGGCAGAGTGCCACCATTGTGCTTGCGACTTGGACACGGCGGAGCACACGCTCGTTGTCTGCCCCGCATGGGAGGCCCGCCGGTCCGGCGTCCTGAGGGGGAGGGTGATGGGAGAGATGTGCTCCGAACTATACGCTTCAGTTTCCCCCCTTTGCCTTTTCATGAGTTCTGTCTCATGCGAGGTTTGGACGTTGGTTGTTGAGCGACGATGTCTAAATGCCTTTTTGTTAGGTATCCATGTCGTAGAATTTTTTATTTTATTACTTTTTTTGTTTTGGATGACCAATGGCGGAAGTCCGGCGATTTCCTCTCGTGAGTTATTTCGGACTCCGGCGCCTCCAGAGAGGAAGAGGGGGAGAAGAGAAAGATCGAGGTTCTCCACCTCCCGCATTTTCTCACAGGAGACTACGCCTTGAAAAATGCGCGTGAGGCACTTGTGCAATCACTGTGAAGTGCAAACGAGTCTTCGAACCCAAATTCATTAATGCTTTACAGCAGAAATAGTCTTGATGCTGAGTAATTACTGAAATTGTAATTTTTATTATTACTTCAAACGTCATAGAACTATAATTGAGCCTGAGGCCTTTTTGTAGGTCCACATTCACATTCCCATGTTCATGGCCTCCAGTGGCCATACTCAACACCGGGTGAGTTGTGAGTTAATTTGATATTTATTTTTATTGTATAACCATCCATATATCTATATATCTATCCTTTAAAAAGTTATGATTTTCTTTCACAAGACGGCATTTTCATAATAATTTCAAATTTCCAAATTTTCGAGTAATTTTCGACACCGGGACATATTTTAATAAGTACGTCATTTTAACGCCATTACTAAAATGCTTAGCTTAATTACACGGACAATCTTACATTAATTCAGATCAGTTAGGTACGGGAACCGAATCATAGAAAAATTAGCTCGATGTCAAAAAAAAAAACACATAATATATAAAATTAATATTTGTTTTATATATTATGCTTTATATATTACGCTTTTCTTTGATTATGATTCGATTGATTTGAAACCTCCTGCAGCTCTTGCTATTAATTTAGGGAATGTTTTTATCATAAGTACATAGCGCCACTTCACTTCTTCACTTCAATTTTGTAGCAGAATAGAGTACTTTCATCAAACAAATTAAGCGGCACTCACTCACAGCCGAGCGTGATTCAGTAGTAGGTATTCGATAAATTTAAACAAAACACTGTTTTAGTAAATTAGCATGTACACGATATATCATTTTTCCACAACACATATAAAAGAAAATATCATTACCGTGTCGGATACGTTACGTGTGCTGTGCATGTCCATAAAAGAATGTGAGCCTTGAGAGCGGTAAGTGCGCCAATACGTAGCTGGAGATAAGATATGTAACCGACAATCGTACCGTTTCGGAGGCCATTTTATGTAATATTCGCGGTTTATATGAAATTCATATCGAGAATACGACGCGGCACGGTGACGGCGATCCCACTGGAATTATTTAGCAGTTCAAAAAATAATAATAATTCTTCTTCGGGCTGCTTGTAAGTTAAGCGGTTATCTGTTGTAGTAGGTCGGAAAGTCGCCATCTTGCTTTAAGATATTCTTCTTCTTCTCAGTCGTGTCACTCTTGACAGAGTGGTCGTGATCGTCATGTAGTGTTGGAAGGGGCAGACATATTATTCTGGTGTTTTTAGATCATCTATGATTTTCAGAACATACGAATTCCAAGTTTGAAATTCAGATTAGTGAACGATTCTCTACTGTTTTCATTTACATTTTTTTCGGTCTTTATTATATTATTATAGTCAATATCCCAAAGTACGAAAAATACTAGGTTGAAAATTTCATCACTGTTATTTTTGTTTTCATACATTTTTTATGTTTTACAAAACCGATTTTATCATACACACATATATGTATCGGGACTGTTCATTCGTAATAATAACTAAATTATAAAAATTATCTGAATACTAAATTATCTATAGAAAATGATGTGTGACCATTTAATCTTTCATTTCACTAGAAAATATCACAAGTCTACATATAAAGCGGTACATATAAACTGCATCGAAACCATGCTGTACTGACTATATCTAAGATACTCCACGCTTTCAACTACAATGTTACGCTTTATTGGGATTAGAACACTTCGGGGCGGATATTATCTTCTCTTACAATATCCTGTGTTCAGTTCAATGTAGGCATCTAAGAATGTCTACACACGTCTACACATGTGGAATGTGTACTTAGGTTGAATTCGAGTTTATACCAAATATATTCCTGTGACCCAAGAATAGACGCTTTCATGCTTACGTTCCCTTACAGGCGATTTAGAATTTCTAATTTGCGAATAATATTCGTAAAGTACGTGATTATTTGCTTCCGAAATATTAATATTAAAGCATTGAGATTTAGCCATACTAAACAAAAGTTATCTGAAATAATTACATAATAAGAATAACTATCGATAAAAACTTTTAGTTTACTGGTGTTTTTGTACTACGACCAATTAAACGCAAATAAAATTAAATGATTTAAGGGGTCATTGATCTTATACTACGCGATAGCCTGAAGTGCCCAGTACGTCACATACGCTATAAACCCAAAGACTGGACTTACGTAATATGGGCGCACTAAAATGCTAAATATTTATATATAGCTCTATATACAACTTAATATATATAACTATTTTTATCTGATTATGCAAACCTACAATGTTTTAGTTGATACGAAAAGTTTGTCATATCACATTCGCCGCTTTCAAGCGTCATGTACTTGATAGTGTTGTTTTTTCTTTGTTTATTGTATTTACGGGTGAATCAGCTATTGGCAGAACTGGCAACCACCTTAAGACATTAGACCTAACTCCCAATTGTATAGTACAACGGCTATACCAAATTGGAACCTTCATGCAGCAGAAATAAGTACGGTTGTGGTGCCTCTCCTAATACGGACTTACAATTCTTCCTACTACTAAAGTTAGTTATTACCTAGTTAGTATAATTATTGTTGAAACTTCGATAAATACTGACATATCAATGATAAAACAGCTCACGATTCGTTTATTTCTTTTATTTAAGGATAGTCACCGCGGAAGCCCTCCTACTTTTAATAGGATGCATTAATTTATGATATGATCGTCAACCGTACTGAAAAAAATAATCAAAAATAGAATATGAATTTAATAAATTTAAAAGAAGAATGTATTTAATTATAAATAAAAGAAATATTTGTCTGCATTTCTGTAAAATTGGATAATCGGTAAGCAAATTAAAGTGATGAGAACATTTTTCATGAGGTGTTTTAATTGATAATGATTAATGAACAAAAAATATTATATTATACAGAACAATAATGAGACCTTAATTAACAATGAGATAATTGGTTTATTAATGTAAAAAGAAAAGAAAACGTTTTAATATTAAACATTATCCATCTTAAAATTAATTATGGTTTCATACTGGAAGTCCTGTTAAATCTAATTCAATTATAAATCATCAGTAGCGAGATAATTATAATATATTTGTGTGCGAAGACATGAATCAAAATAATGTTAGTTGTGCTTCATAAAACATGATTTCTGCAATCTGGTTTCTGAGGAATCCTTTTGAAATGTCACGAATATCCTTATCCCTTCCACTCCACTCCATCAGTCAGCTACAGCGGCACGGAAGTAATCAAACTTTATAACGAGTTACATAATTAAGTACCTACTTAATCTTTCTAAAGCAAATTTAGTTTCTACTCCGCTATTATCTTATCTCACAGGGATGAGACAGATCAGACAGATATTATATTCGTTCTCGTTTAAGTAGTATTTCGGATCGATAAATTAACTCTCTGATGTAATTACTGGTGGTAGGACCTCTTGTGAGTCCGCACGGGTAGATACCACCATCCCGCCTATTTCTGCCGTGAAGCAGTAATGCGTTTCGGTTTGAAAGATGAGGCAGCCGTTGTAACTATACTGAGGCCTTAGAACTTATATCTGAAGGTGGGTGGCGCTTTTACGTTGTAGATGGCAGGCAGCGGCTTGGCTCTGCCCCTGGCATTGCTGAAGTCCATGGGCGACGGTAACCACTCACCATCAGGTCGGCCGTATGCTCGTCTGCCTACAAGGGCAATAAAAAAAAAAAAAAAAGATGTCTATGGGTTCCAGTAACCACTTAACACCAGGTGGGCCGTGAGCCGTCTGTTGTCCATCCTAAGCGCGAAAAAATCTAATGAAATATTTTTCAGTTTAATATACGTTTACATCGTTACTCATCTTTTATTAAATTTTAAAATAAATATGCATTCATTCATTTCAAATGGGAAAACAGAAAGGGAAGTGAATTAACGCCGCACAAACTTTTTAATTAATGATTCGTTAATGTTCAGGAACGCTGACATGGAAATGAAAATTTCGGAACTCTTAAATCTTTTGAAACTTCGTTTGTGTTACCGATGTTTGTGTGTCGACCAGCGAATAGAACGAAAAATATAGCCGTGCGGATATTGGTTTTCACGTACTAATAGATACCAACATGTGATACAAAATTCCCTGCACTCTACACTATTGGTTCAGTTGTTCGATAGTCAACGTGCATTAATTCATTTCAGTTATTAACCCACCGGTCGTATTACTCGGAATTGAATTCGATAAATTTAAACATTACACGGCCGAGTAATGGTTAGCCTAAAGGCTCCCGGTTAGAGTTTTATCTCGTGATATAGGTACCGGAAAAAGGTATACAAAAAAAAATTATGAGTAATCCTAAACTCCGAATGATATACAGAAATATCTTTAACCGCATTAAAACGTATTGAATAGTAGTCAGGGCGACGACCAACGAGGCAATGAAATAATATTATTTCTATGTCTCCTTTTGTGTTTTCATTTTTCCATTATCTCTCGTGTGTCTTCTATAAAGCTACGTTAAAGAATACTGAAAAACATGTCGAGTTCAATTGAATAAAAAAGTATTTTTATTTGATTTGTGTACGGTTTTACAACTGCACGCTTTCAAACATCATCATATAATAATCATTTTAAGATAAACTTAACTTTACACAAGTTTTTCTTTAAAACATATGTTGAAATTAAGCTTCATTTTACAAAAGTTTTTATTTGAAACATGTTGAAATTAAGCTTCATTTTACACAAGTTTTTATTTGAAACATATGTTGAAATAATATGACGGTAAACATAGTAAAATTTTATATGGGTTTACGTTCAACTCCACTCAAGTATAATAAGACGTGTGAAGTGCGAAAGATAAACATGTTCAGAGCATTCAATGCAGGTTTGGAACGTTTATCAATGAATTCAAATTCAAAATCAAAATCATTTATTTCAACTTAGATGTCAGTATGACACACTTGTTGAATGTCAAAATACAAATAACAATGTTAACTCTACCACTGGTTCCAAAAAAAGCCACAGTCCTGAGAAGAACCGGCGAAACAAACTCAGCGGGTTTTTTTTTCTTTTTGTTTTTTCTCAAATATTTTCTTTTTTTTAAATAAATAGAAATATTCACAATAAAAGAAAAAACAAGTCTAAAAAAATAATAATAATAATGAAAAATGAAAAGGCCAGGAGCGAGCGCCTCATTCCCACGTAGTGCCATCTAGTAAATAATCCTTAACTTTATAATATGCCTTGTTGCACAGACGTTCCTTAACAGTTTTCTTAAATCTATGAACAGGTAGTAGTTGAACGTTTAGTGGGATCTTGTTGAAAAGCTGTACACCCAGCCCCCTAAAAGAGTTGCTTATTTTCTTAATTCGAGCCGCCGGCAACGCAAGCCTATGTTTGTTCCTAGTGTTCACATTGTGCAAATCGCAGACTCTGGGGAATTCTTCAATGTTTTTACGCACGTACAATAAATTTTCAAAAATGTATTGGGACGCTAAAGTTAGAATTTTGATTTCCTTAAACTTGTCCCTCAAGGATTCCCTCGGGTGCATATTATAAATAGCACGAATAGCCCTCTTCTGCAGGATGAAAATCGTTTCGACATCGGCAGCATTGCCCCATAGCAAAATGCCATAGGACATAACACTATGAAAATAACTAAAATAAACCAAGCGTGCCGTATCTTCATTAATATACATTCGTATTTTTTTTACCGCAAACGCTGCAGAACTAAGCCTACTCGCTAACTTGCATATGTGAGGACCCCACTGCAGCTTAGAATCAACTGTTATACCAAGAAAAACTGTCGAATCCACAAGCTCCAGTGTCTCTCCACTTACAGTAATATTAGTGTCAACTTGTCTAACATTAGGTGTGGTAAATTTTATACATTTTGTTTTTTTGTTATTTAATAACAGATTATTAACACTAAACCAATGTACCACGCGCGAGATAGCATCATTCACATCGTCATAATCTTCCAAATGTCGTTTAATTTTAAACAATAATGATGTATCATCAGCGAATAATACGACCTCGTGACGGGTTTCAATAAACTTAGGTAAATCATTGATATATACAAGAAATAGGAAGGGACCCAATATGGAACCCTGAGGAACACCCATATTAAGTAAGACACCGGAAGATCTCGTTCCTTTAACGTCTACCTTTTGGATTCTTCCGGATAAATAAGATTTAATAAGTTCTAATGAAACGCCCCTAATACCATAATGGTGTAATTTCCTCAACAATGTATTATGCTCAACACAATCAAAAGCTTTAGATAAGTCGCAGAAAACCCCAAGGGCATTATGCGACTCTTCCCAAGCCTGAAAAATATTTTTAATGAGATCTACACCTGCATCAATAGTTGACCGACCTCTAGTGAATCCATATTGTTTGTTATGAAGCAGGTTATTGGAATTGAAGTGGTTCAAAAGTTGTTCCAGAATAATTTTTTCAAAAATTTTACTCAATGTAGGTAGTACTGAAATGGGCCTAAAGTTAGAGGGGTCAAAAGTACTACCAGATTTAAATAACGGTATTATTTTACTATATTTCATTAGATCAGGAAACACACCACCATCAATACAGTCATTAAATATTGTAGCAAGGTAAGGTGCAATTATATCAATAATGGATTTTATAACATTAATTGAAATTCCCCATAAATCACCAGTTTTCTTAATATTAATGAGCTTGAAATTAACTGTGAAATGTTGCTGCAGACGGCTTCAGCGACGCTTAGGCAAACCGGAGACAACTGAGACCGCGATTCATCTGGATCCTGGTAATGCAATTCATGTGTTAACTTGTTTTTTGTAGTAATATCAAGTCGACTGAGACTGCTGTTTTTTTTTTATTGCTTAGATGGTTGGTCGAGCTCACAGCACACCTGGTGTTAACTGCTTACAGGAGCCCATAGACATCTACAACGTTAATGCACCACCCACCTTGAGATATAAAAGTTCTAAGTTCTCAGTATAGTTACAACGGCCCCACCCTTCAAACCGAAACTTATTCCTGCTTCACGGTAGAAATAGGAATAGATTAATCCTAAAATATTTGTTCCTTATTGAAGTTACGTAAAATGACGCTCAGCGCAGCGGATGACGTAACGTGGGACGCCCCCTGGCTAGGTGGTGCGATGACCTCCGAACGGTGGCCGGCAAGAAGTGGATGAGGAAAGCCGTAGACCGGGCTCAGTGGTGTGGGTTAGGAGAGGCCTGTGTCCAGCAGTGGACGATTGTGGGCTGTTGATGATGATGATGATGATGATGGTGATGATGAAAATGACGTCAAAATTCAAGATTGACGTTGCGAGAAGGGAGCGGGATGTTGCTCTCGATTCCCACAAAAATATGCAAGCGCTTTTGCGTTAAAACTTCAATTTTAATCTCAATTAATTCTTCAGGGATTTAATTTTGAACTATTTTGAAGTCGATGAAATCTAAAGGATCAGGCGCCTGATGAGGTGTGCTCGTGTTGAGCGATGCGATTATGTCAGTATTCGAATCCCACGGGTGGGTATCAATTTTTCTAACGAAATACGTACTTGCATTTTGTTCGCCAGTTACTACCACAGAGGTAAAATAGTAAAGTAAAGTAATAAATAATTGAGGAACAGTATCGTGTATTAAAAATAAAAATTATAATTCGCATAAACAACTGAGACATAAGACCTCAAGTCTTGCAGTAATAGTTCAACAGCAGGTGGGCTGTAAACTCGTTGACCCGTCTAAAAAAAATCCATGTTTTTATTTTATTCCTTGTCACTAAACCTTTTAGCGTTAATTAATTCGATAACAACCAAGTATCCATGAGAAACGAAAGTTGTTTTGGGAAGTATAAATATTTTGTTTGTAAATTATTTGAAGAACGAAGAAAATACGCGTAAAAGGTAATTTAAATGTTAATTTTAGGACAAAGCCGTGCAATGAAAAGTGTTTTTACATAACATGTATCGTTATGATTGCTAAAAGTGAATAATATTACAGCTTAGGCCGCATTCTAAAATTTTTAAGTGCCAAGGTATCAATCTACGAATAACGATTTATTTCTTTTACTTAAAAAAACATGTTAAGAATTTCTCAATGGGTCGCGATTCTGATCCGGTAGTACATTCATTCGTGAAGCAATTGTTCTTGAGTTGTTAGGTCTCTTTCGGAGGCGCTCGGGCAGTTATTAGCAAATCTCACCCCTCCTGGCTGAGCCTTTGCTCGCCCATCTGTCCTGGTGAAACTGGAAAGGCCTCCGGGCCACCAGTAATCTTTCAATCATAAAAAAAAATATGTCAAGAATTTGGGCAATAGTCGCCATTCTCTTATCAATTGTACGAACCAAACAGCGGCGCAGCGTTCCAAGTGTTTGAGATAACGACTGAGAGACAAGAGCCCTCGCAAGTTGCGCTCGATGCTCACAACTTACCCCGCAAATGCACCTCACCTTACACTAACTTCGACAAGGACTTCCCAGAGCTGACTTTTGCTAGAAGTTCGCATTCAGGCTGTTGACCGTAGTTGCAAGGAATCTATTTCTGTGTAATAATCCTACTAATATTTTAGTTATTATAATAGTATATCTTTTATAAGATTTGTATTAGCCTCACGAGCAAAACTTCAAATTACTATAAGTTTTTACTGTAAGCAAAGGAATGTAGATGTATTTTATTAAAAAATAACAATTTGAAACTGTCAATGAACAAGACATTATGACGGCTGATGTTAATCTCTTTAGAAAATTTCTTCAGTATTTGTACATTATACACAAATCTGTAGTTACCCTAGATACATAGATAACCAAAAGTCGAAATCTATTAACATAAACATAAATGTATAACAATAGCAGTACTTGAGAATCGAGCCAATTTTTTTAGAATCCGTGTATTTTTTTAGGTTCTATATAGCAACTGCTACAAGCATCTGTGGCTCGGAAACCTGCTCCTCGCCAAGACACTCCAAACGTCAGCTGACCGTTTCGGCCCGCTTCAGTTATTACGTACAACTTTTCAAGGAAAACTCTGCCATACCAGTGCCCATAGAAGTTCTGCGAAATTTCCTTATTATTATTTTTTTTTTTTTAATTGCTTACATGGGTGGACGGGCTCACAGACATCTACAACGTAAATGCGCCAACCACCTTGAGATATAAGTTCGAAGGTCCCAAGTATAGTTACAACGGCTGCCCTACCCTTCAAACCGAAACGCACGACTGCTTCACGGCAGAAATAGGCAGGGCGGTAGTACCTACCCGTGCGGACTCACAAGAGGTCCTACCACCAGTATTACAATAAATAACAAAAATATATTGACAGAAAATTAAAATTAATTAGTTCGAATGTAATTTTGGTAAGCGATCAGTGGTTCTAGATTAATGTAATCGTGTAATGTTCCTAATTAATGGCTTTTATAGAAACGTCGCTGAAAAATAGTTTTCATTTCGACAAATGAAATTGTAAACGCGAGTTGGTCCTTTGTACGAGGACCCTCACCCTCGTTAGCTTCGCCACTTCAAAGCCGACAAAGGGCACCCACCTACTAAGGTACCTAGTAAAAGTCAACCGTTATTTTACTCTATCTTTATTTAGAGATAGTTTTCAATTTGAGCTTCGATTTAGAAAAAATAAGAAAATATTATTATTAGAAAGAACATAAAAGATAATATAGATATATAAGATAGATAGAATATAATATCATTAAAAAGATAATAAACTTTACCTCCGATCTAATTACTTGATTTTGCGTAACGGCTCGTCCTTGTAATTTAATTAGACGTTGGGTTGAAAAACTTTTTAAGTTAAAACAGCAGAGAGGTAGAAAGTCCACTTTTATTTCATTTTAGTAAGTAGTAAAAATAATGTCCCTAAAGTTTTTTTCACTAAGTCAGGAGTTTTAAAACAGCACGTTTCAAATTTATGAAACTGAGCTTTGGAGACTGAAGATTTTTTATCAAAGTTTTTTCTATGCATAGTGAAAGAGATGGGATTAATGAAGCGCCATCATTAAAACTTAGTACAAAATCGTTTTTTTTAATCACCAACGCTTGTTTCGTTTTTTTTCTATTACAGATTGAAGAAAAATCAAACCAGATCATTCGTGGATCATACCATAACTCTAAATCACTTTAATGTATATTTACGTCATAATAAAAAAAAATAAGGATCATTATTATACCTATTTTAGTAAATAAAAATTAGTCGACACCAAATACTAGACGTCTTCATATACAGATCACAAAACATTAAACGGCTACTATCAAATCCCTAAATATTGGTTTCAGATATTAAAATTATATTACTTTATGATTGTAATAAAGGTTACGTCAGCCTGCTATCTAATTAATTTTGATAATACCCTCTGAAAATAATTTATCAAGTGCCACTTCTATTGGCGTTTGTTGATGAATATTGAACAATTTCGCCGAGAGCACTGTCGCTGAACTTCCTTAGATTTGGCACGATAGTCCATTTTATCCGAGGCAATTATGTACAGGATGCTTCGTTTTGCTTAAAGATGTATTCGTAAAGTGTCAGAGTGTGTTGAATGGCATGATGTTCGTCGAATATTTCATTTTCTCGGTAATTACCTGCATCTCGACAGAGACTAATATTTATCCCGAGGAAATGGATCGTTCGCTTCCCTTCTCTAAGCTGAAGCATATCTCAGAGCATGGTCACTTTATTAAGAATTTCAGTAATGCTTTCCTCTCCAAATAGATTATACGAAGTAATGAAAAACGTACTTGTATTACGTGTACAATTTCTGACGATTTGCTTTAAAAGATATGTCTCAGAGTCGAAAATTAGTCATAGACCAAATGAAATTGGAAAATTTAGATCGATTTATATCAATAATAAGTTAAAGACAGTGATATAGATTTTGAGAACTTAATTATTGACACTGAATTCGAACATGACATTCGACTTGACTCAAATGTAGAAGCCGATTGAATTTCGCAAAAGCAGATGGCTATTTGCGATATCATAAGTGTGAATGAGATAAACCGGAAGCCGTAAGCCGGACCGTACAGTTCACCGGTGAACGAACGGAATGAAAGCCAACCGAACCCAAATTCATTAATGTTATCGCGTTTGCCGTCCCAACACTTCCACTGAGAAATGAAAGTCTCAGAGATAATAACATCACAAGCCTGCTGTAAGTAATACACTACCTCGAAACTTACGAAATCGGAATTATCAGATTTAATTTGGACGGCTTTAAATTTCGAATTTCGTGAAAATTGAGGTTATATTTGGGTGTGCTTAAAATAAAAATAAAAAGGTTTCATAACCTTAGGTTATAAACTTATACAACTACATACATATTTTTTATTTATTTATTGCTTAGATGTGTGGACGAGCTCACAGCCCATCTGGTGTTAAGTATTCCACTGAAGGTTTTAGCAACTTACGTATTGATCGTAATTCTTGAAGAATTTTACTGCCAAAGCAAATCTATTTGCCAAGCTAATTTGAATCCGTTTTTATCATTATGTTGGTTTCATGTGTGCTTTATTTTTATTTATTTAATTTTAAATTTATTGGCCAGGCTATTTTGAATCCGTTTTCATTAGTATGCTTATTTCATGTATGTTTTTATTTAATGGAATCTTTGAACGTCATTTACACCGATTTCAAGACCTCTGACTAACTGGAAATTTGCACACGCATCAAGGACCGATGACAAGACAATATTTCTATATTCTATTCTATATTTTGTTTGCTGTTTAGGCATGTTTTTACTAAATATTAAACTATAATACATATATTTTTTCTTGGCATAATATTCATTAAAACGTCATAATCAAATTATACAAAACATACCTGCATAATCGAGCAACGTTAATTTGAAAATGTCGATAAATCTTTAGTAGCTAATGCCATTCGGAGCTAATACGTACTGTTAAAGTTTAGGGCCGTCCGTCCTTCACTGAATACGTCATTCACCCTTTCGGATACGTCAAATGTACCCATTACTCGGAAGTAAACATTCGGTACGGATAGTTATAGGGTCTCAATAAACGTTTACAACAACTGCAAATACACAACGGTATTGCCAAACGAACCTAGACTTTCTGACATAGAAACGAGTTACATTAACCGCTATCAAAAATTATTACAACGATAAGACCATAGGGTCAGCTTGATGACACGCGGAAAAACGATATTGGCACCTACATTGTTTTATGAACATCTTATTTAAGTACTAGCGACCAGCCCTCGCTTCGCTTCGGAAACTGTCATTTATTATTGATTTCTCCACTATTTAATGGATGTTATTATACATATAAACCTTGCTCTTCAATCACTCTATCTATTAAAAAAAACCGCATCAATATCCGTTGAGTAGTTTTAAAGATTTAAGCATACATAGGGATATAGGGACAGAGAAAGCGACTTTGTTTTATACTATGTAGTGAAGACAACTGAAGAATCTATCTAAACATCTTTTCTAATGTAGATAGCTTCAAATATTTATAGAATGTAGTGTAAATGTCAAAGGTTAACATATATCATTTAAATAGTTATTTACTGCTACTAGTATTGTGAGTTTACACAAACGATTTCACAACCCTGTTTTGATGTCAAATACGAAGAATCTATGCGTTTGCGTAATACAATTGAAACTTCGCCCTCTTGTTTCAAGATGAGTGGTGGTAGTTACGTTGAGATGACTATGGGCACCAGTAGGTACGTAACACTAGATGAATGGCAAGATCATTCACCTACGTACCTATGGGGTAAATGTAGCATTTTTTTTATTTCCCTTGTAGGCAGACGAGCATACGGACCACCTGAAGGTGAGTGGTCACCGTCACCCATGGACTTCAGCAATGCCAGGCTGCTAAGGCTGCCTGCCTAGCATTACCACTCTGTGTGTATATACTATGTGTTTATATCAGAATTGCGTAAAAAAAAACATTGAAAACAAACAGTAAATAATACGAGAACAAGATCACGATTATTTCACAATAATCATATTTTATTCTGCATGTATTGTCCATGTATCATGCGTATTTATAAACAATAAAACCCCGGATTTCCCTATCACAAATCATGATCATAACTGACCAGTTTTTTGTAACATGTTTTCATTTTAGTAACGTTTTAGTAATTCAATTACAATACAATTGAGTTAGTTAATACTTTATGCCTTCAGATGAGCGAGAACTTTTTGATGTGCTGTTAAGTGGTTAACAGAGCCGGTAGGCATTAACAACGTCAATGCCACCAAACACTTTAAGACATGAGTTCTTGTCTCAGTTTCGTAGAGCAATGGCTCCACCCTTCTAAACGAATTGCATCACTACTTCACGATAGAAAAGGAAGTGGTACCTACCTACCGGTCATATGCCGGTCATAAGATGCCCTACCATCATTGAGGTCCAGTTACTTGGAACCTTGAAACCTTTTACCTCCGGTATAATGCGTTTTATGTTTTCTTCTCAGTCGTATGCACTCTTGGCAAAGTGGTCGTGGTCATAATTTCGGGTGGTGCCGCGCTTCACCAGACGTCGCCATTCCTCGCGAACCGCGGCCCTTCTTGTGCACTCGTTGATGGGACCGTGTAGAGCTGCCTTTTGGTAGGTCCATCGTAACAGTGATCTGCGGCGCGGTCTTTTACCCTCTATCATGTCCTGCACCACAAGGCGCTTAGCCGAGTCGTCACCCCGTCGCGACACATGTCTGAAGAAAGTGAGAATACGACCCTGGACGGCCAAAGATAGACGCTTTTGCCGACGGCTTTTGATGCCGAATTTTATGTTTAATTCTCTCTATATACGGTATAATGCTGGAAAAAATTCCCCCTAGGATTTTCCCGGAACGCTATGACATGTCTTCCTTCAAATTAGGTAGGCCGTGAGCTCGTTTACCCACTACACCAATAAATAATTGTATTTTTTTTCTATTATTACTCAAAATTACATAATATTCCATTATATTTATGTACTATACAACCGTGTTCTATTCTATTTTATACTCACCAAAGTTCAGAAATAAAATATTATATTAAGGCAGATCAAAATAGAAAACTTCTAATTAGATTTAAAGGAGTTCCTATCAATATCGTTCAACTTAAACAGGCTGCTTAAAAGTTAAATAATTGTTTAGGGAAACGAAAAATTTATGAAATTTTTCACTCAATCCCAAACAAAATAAAAGTTTCCCTTCGAAGTTTTAGTTACAACACGTACGTTTTAGAAGGCGGCACACACACCATACATAATATTTCCACTCTAATAAATTTGTTTACATATCAACTTAATTAAAAGCAAAATTAAAGCTTATTACAAAGTAATATACTATAAATCATAACTTAATGCTACGATTTATAAACTTGCTTGTTGTATTTTAAAAAACATTCACGATTTTAATGTTTAGCTGGCACCACAACCAAGCATTCGCACTTTTCAGTTTTGATGACCTTCGACGCGCGTAAGGCACTAACTTCTAAGCTACCAACCACTCTGAAGAATCCCCGGTCAGTCGATGACTATTTATTAGATGATTGGAACAATAAAGACGTCGTTGAAAATTGCGATTCTGATGACCACTAGCTCTCTGGTGATTCATTATGTTTTTTATCACATGGATAATATTAATGTAGTAAATGATTACACTGGGGACGTAACTATACCCCCGTCTTCAGAGCTTCGCTCAGAATATGGTTAGAATCAAGGTGATCGAAGCTTATGTTTGAGGTAGACCAGGTAAATTAAACTTCGTTTAGTTGAGTTAATCGTAGACAGTTTTATACATACATACCTACATTGTCATAGACCCTCAAAATCTCTCGGCCGAGGCACTCAAATACCAACTACTTCCATTTGACACCTTTGAATTTATTTATATTTTACACTAAATGATGATTTGAAGTTAAGCTTGGGTTGGGTCTTTGTTTTACGTGTACACTATTAGTGTAGCCTCTACGCTAAAGGGTTCCGCTTCTTATAAGAGTTTCTAATGGTAGGTAAACCGTAGATCAATCACAATTACTGAAAGCTACATTTTCAACTAATACATAAGTACTAGAAATTGGAAAAGCTATGAATCATTTGAAATTATATTACTTTTTTTAATTAATTATGCTTTACCTTTGAATAAATTAACACACAATAAAACACTAAAACTTTTTCGTGTACTAATTCAAGTCTGATTTATAATTTAAATTTGTTTCTGAATTTAATTACTGACATTAATGAAGTTGCTGTTTATGTTTTGTTTAATTTCTATCCAAAATGGAATGTGTACTTCAAAGCTCTTTAATTCGAGTAACAAGTTATATTTCAGTGGATTTAATATGTTTCTAAAGCAATTTTGAATTTTGACAAAGGTTTTCAAATTAATATACGTAAAAATAGATTTCGTAGGCTGTATTGCTATTGTCCTTAGTAATACGGCTGGACGGGATGGCGGTCGATTCAAGGAGAGCTGAACTTTTTCTCTACGCGTGTTCCGTTACCTCGAAGGTAGCTAGCTATCTGATCTCTTTTGGAGAGAAGAAATCTTGGATTGTTTTCACATTGATTACATCCGTGAAAAGGGTAGATTGACGGGAAAGTCATGGATGTTTTATAAGCCTATTGTTTTCGGCATAATTTCAGTTTTTTTTTCTCTAATAGTGTCTTACCCTGACATGGAACGTAACGTTTTTGCCGTCCAATCACCTGGGAAGGGTTTATGCCACGGGTCGTTGCTCCTGGATGATGATTAAATTTTCCGTGAAAGCTGGCTTAACCTGGGTATTATGTGTATTAAATTATAACCAAAGCAAAAGCAATCTCCAGGTGCCTGATGCGTAGCATACATACGAGCTCTATTACTGAGAATCGCATAAGCAGTATCTACAGGCCCCAAGGAAACTTTTACCCATAGCAAATATTTTACTTCTAAGTTTCAAGTGGTAGGCCATACTGTAAGCAGCACGGATAGATACTGATCTCTGCCGCGTTTCTTTGAGGAAGCTCCGGTGGCCGTTATGCTATAATACAATTGAGAATTTGGCCCTATCTCTCAAGGTAAGACGCGGCATTAACCGTTGTAACTATTATAAGACCTTAGAACTTATATCTCAAGGTGGATAGCGCGTTTACGTCGTAGATGTCTATGGGCTCCAGTAACCACTTAACACCAGGTGGGCTGTGAGCTCGTCCACCCATCTAAGCAATAAATAAAAAAAAAACTTAGGTATTAAATTCACCGATATCTACAAATATGTAGAATGTTAAATATAAATAAAACAAGCGTAAATAATAATATATATAAATAATACAATATGATTTAAATGTGTTTAATTTAAATATCGAGATATGAAATAATCTCGCGACTCTCGTTCTGAATTCCAATATGGAGGAAACAGTATAAACAAGAAGAAAACACGGTCCGCGCCGCTCGACAAAATGCACCAGCTTGTTCTCTTTTAATTAACGACCCTCTTGAATTTTTAATGGAATTTTTATCTGCATTACATTGAAATTGAAACCGTTAATACAAATTCCATTTGCAATTGCATTAGGTATGTCGGCGTTGTTTGCTTTTAGCGGGTGAGCGTCAGTTGTTAAATTGTTCACTTATGTGTGGAAACGATAAAGTATACCTTTTTTTATTTTATTACGATTTTAAAGTTTTTTCTCTTTTCGTTTTTGATCTTTCACGGTTTGTGAGTTCATTGACACATAACATTACTATAGTTAATCTATCCACAGGCTAATGATTAAGACGTACATATTGGTATCACCTGATGTGACTATGCTGATATTTAAACCGTGGGGCAGATAGTCATTTCTTTTTGGTTGAAGGCTGGGTGAAGCAGAATTATATTAAGCTACGCGCTACCCGCTTGTTCTACTTCTGGTTAGCCAAGTTCTATATCTACAGACAGAGGGGGGGTTGTTTAGTACGTCAATTTGTACATCGGACAAAATTTATTAATTATTAAAAATAGTTAAGATGAACTATCGAACATTCTCAGAATGAAGCAAGGATATTAAAGCAAGAGTATTAAAATAAAACCTCGGAAATTTATTAAATTCTCGTGTTAGTGATGTGAGAAGCTCTCGGGGTAGGTTTTACTACCTTTAAGTTTTGTTTATGCGGCGAAACAATCAAGCTTTTCGGTATGATTATAATATAATAATTATAATAAATATATAAGTAGGATTATAATATAATTAAGACTGCGACTAAATCTTTTAATTTATGAACGACGTTGTACACGACGTGAGTTCAATACTACATTAATTATTTCAAACTAGTCATACCAGAAAATTGCCGGTTCTAACAAAAGACAACTGGCTTTAATTATAGATTATAAAGGATTTTTTACGTCAGTAAAAGAATATTTAAAAACAGAGATGACGTTTAATCTGAATCTTTTACATTGAAATAACAGTTACATACAATATGCTCGTAAAGCAAAATCATTTCTATCATTCTTACAGATTACTATTAATTAAAACTATTTTATTATTTACATGTATAAAAATTCACTACTAAATCCACTTTGTCGACGAAATCTCATTACCTGCATAGTTTTCTTTAACTTCACTAAAACTTTTGTCTAACACGATATTTAGTCGATTAAAACCAGTTCTTACATATATAATCTGCATATTTTTTCCATCATCGAACTGACCTGAAAAGGCAGAATAGATTACTGGTGGTAGGACCTCTTGTGAGTCCGCGCGGGTAGGTACCACCGCCCTGCCTATTTCTGCCGTGAAGCAGTAATGCGTTTCGGTTTGAAGGGCGGGGCAGCCCTTGTAACTATACTGAGATCTTAGAACTTATATCCCAAGGTGGGTGGCGCATTTACGTCGTAGATGTCTATGGGCTCCAGTAACCACTTAACACCAGGTGGGCTGTGAGTTCGTCCATCCATCTAAGAAAAAAAAAAGAAGATTACCGTAATTTTATTATCACCCGGAGACTAGACTTCCTTTGTGGAATTAAATTAGGACTCGTACAAAGTTACGGGGAAATTTAAGTTTCATTGTTTTTGTTTCCAATTCAGTCTACGCTCGTCAAGTTTGAATTGACCCAATCTAAATATTGTTCGTTTTCTCTAACTCTCATGAACCGACTTTAAATTGTAGGTAATTTGAATTCAGTATTTATTTTCGAAATTGTGTAAACTTACCATTGCCAGCAGAAGAATAAATTGTGTATTATGACTGCTATAAATGATGATGCACATTTAGGTAGACCTGTGAAACGTAAAATAAATTATGATCTTGTAATAAAATCGTAAATAAATTCTTATTTTTAACCTTTCATAATCGCAATAATTATCAAAAAGGATGTGGTGATTCAGGATGAAATTTACAGAAACTTCAGAAGAAATTCCTTTCAATTACTTTTAGTATTACTAGAAATTCATACTTTCTACTCGTAAAGATTTTAAATCCGATAACTTACTCTCTAAGAAGTATATAACAAAAAAATATCCACTGTAATAAGTCAGATCAACTTCAAACCCATCACATTACCTGAATTAGAATCCCTACTTCCCATCACCGGTGCAATCTGTGGTCGTTCTTCATCCAATAAAAGTACTCCACTCGACGACCAAATAGACAACACGTGAGCCACGCATGTTACATTTAAACGACCCTACAACAGAATTAATAATACAAGTATATTCATTTTAACAACGGATATAAATAATTGTTGTCATATGACTTATCTATAGCTCAGAATCGCCGTAGTGTGTAAAAGATGCTAATACGTGAAATATCACTCTCGATGCTTTTAGGATTTTCAAGCACCGGTCACAGTCCTCGTAGAACTCGTCGACTCCAACGAAGAGTTCGACGTTCGGCCCATGGATACAACCAACTGAGTTTCTCGCCAGACCTTCTCAGTTGGTCACAATTCCGATCCGGTAGTAGATTCAACGAAGCACTGCTCTTGCTAGGGTTAGTATTAGGAATTCTCTCAGGTTGAACCCGTGAGCTTACCTATCGGTCCGCTTGAAGTTGAAATAGACCCTTAGGCTACCAAAGATTGGATAGGAAAAAAAAGTGAAATATAAATTTACAGCACTGATTTGCTTATAGTTTTTGTTGTTCAATAAAATTAATTGTTTTTTTCCATTTCAATGGATTTTTGTGTCCATCCACAACTTCTACAGCCATTTTAGTTAGCTTTTTGGATTGAAGCGATCATGAACCATGTGTTGTTGAAATTTGTACCAAGTTTCATGGAACAATGCTGTCTTTCTTCACACGGTGGAAGGTATGGTAAGGAAAAGTCAGCAGGCTAAGTTAGTCTAGTAAAGTCAAGTCAAGTCAGTTGCATTGATACAATCGCCATTAAACTATGTAGTCCCAAAATTCCCTACACTACATTCAAAGTCTGAATTAAGGGGATAATTATAGGATGGCTATGTACGAAATTAAGTAAGAACTTACAACAAACGGCTAATGAGGGCATAGTAGTAGAACTAGAAAATAGCTGCATCACTCGAATAACAGCGAATAAACAATTATCACAGTATCATAAAAGAACACGATGTATTAGGTACAGTTCAATTCTGCGAAAGTACGTTCTGACATTAGATCCATAGAGAAACAAATGAAATGGTGCACTTCATTCAAAGTGAGGCAGTTTGCGGAGTGTTTGGTATGCGTCGAACTATGCGGTTCTGTGTTGCACTGGCAATTTCGGTCTATTGTTAGCGATGTTGTGAAATGCTCGCCGCGGGTTATACAGATCGATGTATAGCATAATTCGGATCTTCCTCTATTATTTTAGACGAAAGATTATACCGAACGATGACTTTATCAGATTTATTAGTATTTTATCTTTGTATTTGATTTAAAGTGTTGCTGAAATTGATTTTACAAATTTAATTTAAAATCACTTCATTCGGCTACCACTATGGGTTTTTTAGTTTACGTTCAATTTATTCTCTAATTTCTGCGTGATCATAACTTGACTGATTTCTATCTAAAACTGCCTGAGGCTTAAATTGTTCAATATAATAATAATATATATAATTTTTACTGGTGGTAGGACCTCTTGTGAGTCCACGCGGGTAGGTACCACCACCCTGCCTATTTCTGCCGTGAAGCAGTAATGCGTTTCGGTTTGAAGGGTGGGGCAGCCATTGTAACTATTTTTTGAGACCTTAGAACTTATATCTCAAGGTGGGTGGCGCATTTACTTTGTAGATGTCTATGGGTTCCATTAACCACTTAACACCAGGTGAGCTGTGAGCGCGTCCACCCATCCAAGCAATAAAAAAAAAAATATATATATATATACATATCTGTGGCAATAATGTCAATATTATTATTCTATTCTCGTATAGGTGCCACGATCCTGTCTATTACTGATGCGAAATGGTTATGCGTTTCGGTTCGACCAGTGAAGCAGCTGTTTTAATATACAATTAGAGCTATATCGTATCATGAATTGATATCATATCTCAAGGTGGGTGGTGGAAATCTCTGTTGTGTCGATGACCTCCAGTACCAATGCAGCAAATCGGCTGTTAGTTTATCTAGCTATCTAGTATAATAATAAAGCCTATCGTTCAAGACTTTCCGAATTTTCGTGGCTTAGTTTATGACCCAGAATTGGGTGGTGGGTGATTACAGAATATTCTACCGATCATAATAACTCGTTAACTCAACTTACACACATTTAATAAGATCGTAATGAAGATTTACAAAAGTTAAGATTACGTCAGGAAAACGTAAATAAATAAATAAAAATACATACCACAAACTTCACCTAATGTATACGTATTAAGTATTCAGTACTTTGGACTGTGTGGTATTTGTACAAGTAGTGTCTATATAACCTATTTAATATGTCTATTTGATACGCAGATTGTAACCGGGCCTATGTGAACCCTCAGAACCGCGCGATTGAGATTGTGGTTGGCATACTATGTATAAGATCGACCTACTCGTACGTACATACGTATGTTTGTTAGTGGTGGATTTCAAATAGGTACTATGTCTATCTAGAATCTAGTACTTCATAGAGACGTGGATGTATACTTTACTAAATATTCATTATAAAACGTATAATATTATTACTTTCGCCACGGAATTCGCGATGAGAAAGAAATCTAAAGGAATTTGACGTGTGAAACCAAGTTAAATTATAAACAGATTATTATTTCTATTAAAAAAAATATACTTGTATACATGCCAATTTTAAAAACGTTCCAAATTTAACCACCTTAAAATAGGATTCTCCTGAACTATGCGTAATTACCAAATCATACAAACAATACGAGCTACAGTAAATTTAAGCCGCAAATATCAACATCTTTAACAAAGATATTGAGTCTGACAGGAATCGAACTGAGAGTAGATTGTACAGTTGTTCGGGATACTCACCACTAGACTAACGAGGTGAGGCGAATAACCCCAATAATACCATAAAATATAACTACATTCGACAAATAGAACATGAATTTAAATTAGTATAATATATAGAACTAGCGACCCGCCCTCGCTTCGCTTCGGAAACATTAAAACACACATGAAACAAAAAAAAAAAATAAAAAAAAAAAAAAAAGTAGCCTATGTTCATCAGGGACAATGTCGGCTTCTAATGGAAAAAGAATTTTTCAAATCGGTCCAGTAGTTTCGGAGCCTATTCGAAACAAACAAACAAACAATTCTTTCCTCTTTATAATATTAGTATAGATACAATCCAAAATCTAAAACAATCATTACCGTAACACAAAAATAATGGGAAGCCCGATAGTAATAACACTAAGAACAAACCAACAAAATCGACCGCAAATTAAGCGTCACATTAAAGTTTCAAACCATTCATGGTCATAGTTATTGTTTCCCAAGCTGTTATCGGATGATTTCAGTATAAGCCAAATTATAATGTATTGTATGCAAAATTGAACGCGTACGCGCTAATACATGATCAATGTACTATATTTTGATGTTCCCTGTTGAATTTATAATTAACAGGCAAATGGAATGTAATGGCGCATCGGAACAGCGATATATCTACCTATAAATTTTGAATTTTCGTTTTATGTTTGAATTTGAACGTTTCATAACCAATATAAAATCGAAGAAGATAAATAAAAAAGCAAACCTTATTAAAGTAGAGTATTTCATGTAACAAAATTGCTACGAGAAAGTAACTAACCTTATGAAAATGCACGGACTGCACTCTAATAACAAGCTGGCTGTATGAAGACGATTTATTCGATTTTTCCTCATCGCTAATGTTAAATTTATTTGCAATCTGCTCTATCCTGGGCATTGAACTGGTTGTAGTCTCCTTGGCAACATCGGCAACAGCTTCGGGTATACTCAGTACGGCAATATTACCAGGTATGTCTATAACATTATCGGTAACGGGATCCTCGTACCCCGAAATCGTGTCCCATGGACTAAATATAATTCTATTTGCATCTTCGAGCGACGTATCCGTTATCACAGGCTTTCTTGGGTAAGTTGTATCCACTAATGGAATATCGAGGCCTTTTACCTAAAATCGAATACAGTACAGTTAATTATTTTCAAACTCAACAGTTGTTTGTTTTTTGTTTGTGTTTGATATTACTTTATACCTCTTGTCCGTTTAATAACCAAGTCAAATTAGCCGCTGGATCAGCAGGAGGCGACGTGCAATTAGCTCGTAGCATATCACCTACAGAGTACCAACTTTTTTGGGCACGAACTTTTGGGCCTGATTCGGGCAATTCTGTGAAAAACAATTAAACGCAAATTAATTAGGTAAAATGTGAGCTTAACATAATATTATACTAATTTACAGAAACGTGCTTTTGATATTTCTTGATTTTTATTCTGAATGAAACTGAGACTATTATTTTATTAAGGCCCCAAAATTTATCTCTTTCAAATCAGGAGATCCGCTAAACAATGAAATTAATTTTAGATGTCTAATTTGGTAAGTACGACTTCTTATTGTGTTTTGGTATTAAAATACATTACGGAGATTAAATTGCAATGCGAACAGAATTTTCAAAAACATGCTTGAGTAGAATTTTGGGTTCTTTCAAAATTCAACTCGACCATTCCGTTTTAATATTAAATATTGTATGGATTGGTTAAATTTCAGTGTAATTAAGCAACGCGACTTGGCCTATTAGCTTCCGAACCAACAATTTTACAACTAAACACGAAACTCTTTAGTTTTTAATGCTACTACTACTTTCCTCATTGACTCACTATGATATAATGTAAATATTCTAAGTATTGTCACTAAATGAAGTAATAAATAAACTTTTATGGTTTTGTCTCTTGTTTAATATTTTTATTGAACTATCTCCGATGTATTCAAGTTTTACAGTTTTTATGGTCACTGTAGTCTAAGCGTTATTCTTCAGTATTTGAATGGTGGTAATTATCGTGTAAATTTCTAAAATAAAAAAAAAGTTGTTTTGCATACATATAGAAATAACACAATATTGGGGTCTGTTACTTTGTTTGACTAAGGTTTTACTTTGGCAATAAAGGTATCCCAAGTATTGTCAGATGAACACCAAATATCTCTATAAATGTTTGGTTATTTTTTTATTCCGATGGCCTCGTGTAACACTCGTGGAAATAACTTGAAATTTCTTTATAAATGTTTATTATTTCAAATTTCAGAAGTCATATTTTTTTTATTATTTAAAGTGAATGTAGTATTTATTATATTATATTAAATTTGAAATAATATTTTTATTTATATTAACTATATTGTATTATCTAATACAGCAATATTGTATTTTAATTCATTAAATTATTCATTAAGATTGAGATCAGTAAAACAAATGAGAATTACTTTGTTAACTTCAAAAACTAACAAAGTCAGAACCTAACATACAGAGAAACGGAGAGATATCACAATAAATATGCCAAAATATGCCAGCTGGTACGTATAGCAGCTTCGATTCACAACGGACGGCGACGTTGCATATTCATCTTTCATACGCGTCTGTTCCGTTTATACCACGAATTTCATAGACAGCGGTTAAAATGCCGAACAGACAAAATGGCGGCTGAAACTAAAACTTGACGTGCTTTTGTTTGCCAGCAGCGCCCTCTATTGCGACGTAGCGATGGAACTCAGCTCCGAGCAAAGTTTTAAGTGTTTACATTCCTGTTCTGTCGCTTTTTGCCAATTCTACTTAATGGAAACGCAGAGAGTTTTCCAGCGCCTCGTTTGATTCGGTAGATGTGCTATGTATGGTATGGTGTGTACTGCTTATATCATCTGCCAATAACTGGTGTTTAATTGATGAATCATTTTATAATAGTGATAATAGTAAAACATTTTTGATGGAATCCAATTACGTGGTTCACAAATGGCATCTGTATTGAGTTGTTCATTGTATTCCGACTTATTCTCTTCTAACAACATTATTGTACTTAACATAAAGACTGGTAGTTAGTAACATTTGTAAAAGTATATGTGCATGAGAAACATTAAAACCGCTTCAATTATTTACCAAACCGAGAATCTAAATCAGCTAATGCAGATACGTTATACGGAACCCGTTTGATCGATCTATCCCGTACTAGATGACTGCATGGCTTATTTAATACGTGGCTGAAATCCAAGAAGATGTCTGATCTACCATTTCGGATGCCACGTGTCCGATCTATCTTAATTCGCTGAATCACGACTTATTTTCCTTGAAAAACGGCGCTTTGAAAATAGAACTTTAGAGAAAATATATTTCCTCAACTGTGAAAATAAATCGACGAATTTCAATGAAATTTCTGACATTTGTTAAAACCATTAACTTTATTACTTTCGTTATAAAATAAGGAAGAATACGACAGTGTGGTTGCAACAGAGTGCATATTGCTTACTTGTCAGAACTTTAACGTTCAATGCCTATTTGAAGTTCGCGTTCGTAAGCCGGGGGACAATCCGCATCAATACGTTCCCCATTGTGAGATCGGACGCTGAGATTGTATCCAACGTTTTTCACAAAAGGATATTTACTTGAAGGATTATTGAATTCGAGAGATTGCTTCAAGCCGAGTACTTCTCTAGCCAGATTTTGTCACATTAATAATTCTGCTATCGCTTCGAATTCTACGAAATCAAATAACTTTATTTTACGATCGACCAAAACAATTAATTAACCAAAAATTTTTTTTACTTCATTTAAAATATACATACAAAAATAAAGTCGTTTTTCTATACCAACATGCATGTAGCGATCGACTTCTCTAGGTTCTAAATAAATAACACGCGTTTTGACCTTGAAGTAAAAAATAATGTTGTTTGGTCGGTACAAGATAGAACGTCTGATAGTTCATTACTTCCAATGTCTAATTTGAGCACGAGTTCACATGACAGCACATGTATACAGGCAAATCATCACGACAAGGTAATATCTCAGATAATCGTAAATTAACCAAGATAAACTTAATCAAGCATCTCTTGCGTTCGATCCTCCGCATTTATTGCTCAACAATAGTTCTGATTTACGATTCAGGTTAGTACTAAAGCACGTTGGGACGAAGCGGGATCGCTCTCTATATTTATATGCTTGTTGTTGAACTTGCTAGTCAGTTTTGTCTTAGTTTATAGGAACACTGAATGCTGAAGATACACAGATAACTTTAGATAGCGAAGGAGGGATAGATAGACACAAATTCACGACTTCAAACAACTACAATTGAATTCAAAGACGGAGCAAAACTTGGCTACGTAATTCAGTACGGTACACGTAATCGCCACATAAATAATGAAGTTCAGTTCTGGTTTTATTAAATCAAAATGAAGCAATCTATCATAACACAATATCACGAATTTGTTTATAATACACAATCATAATTTTAGTTTAGGCCTTTCCATTAATCAAAAATTGATTTATCGAAACAGAGCCTAATCATTTTGCGACAGAAATCGAAGAAACGATGGTATGAATTCGTGAGTTTTTTTTTTGGTTAGGTATCGGGCCAATCCTGTTTGGAGTAGTTACCAGAACTCATAAACAACACAACGTGAATGCCGCCAGTGTGTACCCATACTGAGACATACTGGTAGTAGGGCCACTTGTGAGACCGCACGGGTAGGTACCACCACCCTGCCTATTTCTGTCGTGAAGCAGTAATGCGTTTCGGTCTGAAGGGTGGGGCAGCCGCTGTAACTATACTTGAGACCTTAGAACTTATATCTCAAGGCGGGTGGCGCATTTACTTTATAGATGCCTATGGGCTCCAATAACCACTTAACACCAGGTGGGCTGTGAGATCGTCCACCGATCTAAGCAATAAAAAAAATCTAGTAAATCGAACTTCATTGTTTTATATGACTAATAGTTTTTTCATTGAATGTTTTTCTTTTCACATCCGATTTCCCTTGGATGTCGTCAGTCACTTAGCGGCGAGAACACTTGTTTTTGTAGTAAACGTGACAGGCGTCGCCATCTATCACCATTCCTATTCACCCCAAAAACATTTTTTGACTAGTTCTCAATAGAATAGAATAGTTCTCAATATTATTATGATACTATAAAACAATATTCTTAATCTGATTTTCGAACATCTCGCACTAAAAACTGTTTATAGTGCTTATATAACATTGTGAAAAAGCTAACGCCTTGGAAAACAAAATTAATCTCGTTATAGAAAAAAAAAACATTTTAGATCTACATAATAATATGAATACTATGAAAATATAAAAAGTAATATAATGTAATAATAGTAAAAGTAATATATGAGTAATATAAAAAGAACAAATGAAATAAGAATACAAGCATTAAATTAGAACATCTGAAAATACTTACACAAGCTTTACGAAGAAAGGATAAACATCGAATGTTTAATAATATCAGTGTTTACCTCGATTTCTTCTAAAAGGTAATGTTCTCTTCGTAGCTTTCTAGTTTTACGTTGAAGATTTTTATCCGTTTTAAAGTAATCATTCTATTTTAGTCTACAATAGCAACCCGCCCTCACTTTGCTTGGGAAACTGTAATTTATTATTGATTTCTCCACTATTTAATGGATGTTATTATACATATAAACCTTCCTCTTTAATCACTCTATCTATTAAAAAAACCGCATCAAAATCCGTTGCGTACTTTTAAAGATTTAAGCATACATAGGGACAGACAGATATAGGGACAGAGAAAGCGACTTTGTTTTATACTATGTAGTGATAATCATTAACCCAGAGGTTAAACATTATGTATGTATGTACTCACGGTAGTACTGGCGTTTAAATTGTGTAACAAAAGATGGATGTGTAGCAGTGCGACGTTTCACTTTAATTAAAAATAGTTAAATGCGAACAATGCAGAGACGCTTGACTTCACAAGAAATTAAATCGTATTACTTTTAGAACAATGTTCCATCGCGATTTTTTACTTTTTACTTAACATTGAAGTTGATAACTAGAGATGTGAATAACGTTCAATAATAAATAGTTTTTAACTTATGAAGTTACCGTTTTACAACACTATAGGCATTTGAATTTGACAATAAATTCGAAATTTAATTTAAAAAATTATAGAATTCTACTTTTCAAATTCAGTTATTTGTTTATTAATTAGAGTTTTATTGGAACGAAGTTCCTTGTCGCGCGTTGTGAAAGGGGGCTAGACGGAAAAAATTCTTACGAAAAGTTGTCACGACACTTTTTAGATCCGTCATTCTGACCAATCAACGTGTAGGCGCTTATCGCGTGACATTGCTCGTATCCGATTGGTCCGCGTAATGAGTACAGTTTCTCGAGATAGCGTTTCAACAATAGTAATTTAGTTCATAGTATTGTTTTTTCTACTTCATAATGCCGTAATTTATTATTATAACTTAAAAAAAAGAAATTACAATTCCTTCACTAATTAATCGAAAGGAACTTCGTTCCATCCGGGTGTCCCTTGACACCTCTGAAGTTTTTTTACTACATTTATATATTTTCCATCAATATGGATGTAATAAAAATGCGAGTCAATATGGAATACGAGTTCCGTCGCGGCAGCAATGCCGCACAAACAGTTCTTAGTAATGTGTACGGAGTGAACACTACAAATGGACGCACGACCCGTTATTGGTTTGAACGCTTCCAACATGGAAATCTTGATGTAAATAAGTAACTCCGTCGCCCGAGAACTAAAGTCAACAACAACGAATTAAATGCCATAGTACAAATACTACTGACAATACTCAATTAATCGTTTAGTTAGCAGCAATTTTCAACGTTAGCATCAAAACAATATTGGTCTATTTCTATCCATTGTACTCATCAGACCTTGCACTGACTGACTTCTATTTTTTCCATAGCTTGGACAAATTTTTTGTTGTCCTAAACTCTTCACTACGGATCCACCCGATCCATTAACGGTGCTTTTAGGTACCTCAAGCACCGCCCTTCTCAGTGGGTTGCGTTTCCGATCCGGTGATAGATTCTGCGAAGGTCAGTGTTAGCAACACCTCCGGCTTGAGCCCCGAGAGCTCACCTACACGTTGGGGTAACGCTGATATAGTCTCTCAAGGCTATCAGCATAGGTAGGAAAAAAGGCAGGGACAAAATTCAATGTCCAAGAAGCAGTATAAAATGACTTTGAACAGCTTGTTGCCTGCCGTATACTTGACTTCATTAAAAAGGACTTTCAAAAATTACCACAAAGATGCACTCATAATATGAATGCATATTTTGTTACATAAAAATAAAAAAAATATTTATAAAAAATGACTATAGCTGTAGACCTAATGCGATAATGTTATCAGTATTTCAAATTTTTTTACGTTCACTACTGTAAAGAGTTAGAAATATAAGTTGAAAATACGATGTATGTCTTATAAAGTCTATGTGGTAAGTACGAATAAAAAAGTACTACTAAGTAATATTAAAATAGCTTGAAAAGTGCATTAAAAATAGAATAGATTATAAATTATTCCTTCGCATTAACTCACCTACAACTCTCATATAAGCACTTTTATAGACAGTATGGAAGAAGGGTGCGTCCGCTGACACTTCACACCGGTACCTGCCACTCAAACCACGGCTTGCCCCTCGCAGGACCACCTGCTGCGCACCCGATCGTGAAACCTGAGCAAAATCCAATTAAATTTGACCCGCAATTCAAATCTTTAAATTTTACAAGACATTGTTTTGATAATTTTGCTGCTGCCTTCTGCTGTGAATTATGGAGTAGACAAATAAAACATAAAATAAAATAAAAATATGTTTCGAATTTATAACAGGGACCATATCGACCTTGAAAGGCAAATGTGACTGAGCGACAATCGGTTAGCTTTACAGTAGACTAATTTAAAGTTGAAATACCTGGAAAAAAAATTTATTTTAACGAATCTAGCTGTAGTAGAATCTAGCTAGTAGCTGTAGGATTGAAATGATTTTAATAGACCTAGAAATTTTTTTTTTTGCGCATCGAATATGATTATTACCTATCATTTATGTACAAAGCAGTTATTGTCGCTTAGTCACGTTTGCCTTTCAAGCGTCGATATGCATTAAACATTTTGTTAAACTGTCCACAGATGAAAAATGTAGCTAGAAAATTTAGATCCGTACACACGGCCTCAATTGAGCTAAAAGCTTCGATCCATCGCAGAACTCGGTCCACTGTAAGAAATCCCCTGAACTAAATCATGTTCGTTCATAGCCGAAGACGACTGACCCGATTCTCAAGGAGCCCCTGCACCACACTCGTACTGCGACTCGAGTCATAGTGAATCGAACTTTGAATATTCGTTATATCTCGAAGGGGATTTTAATGTATTATTTTGGCACAACGCTTTAAGCTCGTGGCCCAATGCCAACTGCTAAAGGTTGAACGTGGCAGCACTATAATCTTAAGTGATTTTTTCACGAAGGCAGTCTAACGAACTAGCAAGATGTCGCAGTCGTTGACCCATATATAATCACGGTTATGACGTTGTTTACAATCTTACCGTAAGTAAGCCATTTGCGTAGGAAACGCTTTTCCTCTTTTATTTTCACGTTTACTTCACGGACAAGTTAATAGCGGAGGCAAATCGTTTTTCTTAAACTTTTAGTTTCTTTTGTAATGCTTTTAGTATTGTCTGTAGAGCTGATTATGTTTAAGCTTAAGAAAAGACTGCTTTTCAAAAGAAGCGGAATAACTTTTTTTACATCCGCAAAAAAACTAATTTATATTGTACGTTGGAAGCAATAATTTTAAAAATCAAAATATGGTAGCATTTATTTTATTCATATTTAATACTTACCTTTATTCTTTCGGTATTAAGCTGTATTTGTCTCATAATTTTAATGCTTAAGGCACTTAGAAAAATTTAATTGGCCATAATTCAGTTGCTGTATAGGAGCAACTTTCACAATTAAGTTAACTAGCATAGTTTCATTTTACTTAAATTAACATTAAGAAATAACTTCTTAATTATACCTCAATGTTTGACAATGTCTGAGTAAATGGAAAAAAAATATATACGCGCTGTACTCATACCGCCTTTGGAAACTATAGCGGAAGTCCAATCTTGCGTCGGTATTAAAATAAAGTAGTACTTGTAATACTGTGGATCCTGAGTTTCTACGGCAGCAGCAAACGAGTAATCCTGGCACTGCCAGTGTCAATGGGCGGCAGTGACCAGTTCTCTACCAGTGACTAGTTCATATTCTTAATTCCTTATCTGCTTACTGGAGCTATTAGAAAGACAGCAACTTACTTCTGCTGTGAAGCAATCTTTCTTTGCCTTGAAGGGTGGAACGGTGAATAAATAAAACTCAATTCCATCCAAGATTTATAAACGTAATACTCACATCAACACTAATACCAGTTTGAGAGAAGACACGGGTATTTGGAAGCTCTTTCGGTACGAATCGGAAGAACTCTTGTGCTCCGTGGTACCATTTAACCGTATACAACGTTTCTCCTGTATCCAGCGCCCATCGGCAGCCGAGGATCGCACTAGAACCCACGCCCACTGCCTCTGGAACGCTGAGTTGGATGTCACGAAGACCCAGCACACCTGGACACAAGCATTCGCGTATGTAATATATTAATGCTTATTTACCGTCTTTTACTGATACGCGTAGGTACCACCACGAGTGGCGGCATTTACGTTGTAGATGTCTATGGGCTCCGGTAGCCACTTAACACCAGTCGAGCCGTGAGCTCGTCTACCCATCTAAGCAATACAAAAATGTGAGTATAAAAAAATAATTTTATCCATAAATACACTAAAACCGAAAATATACTTTCATTAAGAATGAGTACGAGAAGAAAAAATAATAAAAAGAAAACTAAAGTTAATAATTGATTTCTAATTGCTGGGTTCATTTTTCCCACAGAAATGCCGTTATTACGACAGTGATTTTATGTACATGTGTTATTATTAATTATTATTTGTAAACATTGTATTATATCTAAAAAACTTTAGAGACTAAAGCCGTTATTTTACTTTATTGTTTTTATATTACTTTTACTACATACTAAATTTGGATCAACCTCTTCCAAACTCTTATTAAGTGTTCAATTTATAAAATTAAACACACATAATATTACTTATACTCGTATAATTTGAGTAAACAACCACAAAAAAGATAACCATATTATTCTTGTAATAGATTCCATTTCGTTTTCAATGTACAACCGAAGATTTGTGTTCAGTATTGCACAAATACTCTTAATGTTGTTGAACAATGCTTTTTTTGTTTTTTTATTGCTTAGATGGGTGGACGAGCTCACAGCCCACCTGGTGTTAAGTGATTACTGGAGCCCGTAGACATCTACAACGTAGACGCGCCACCCACCTTGAGATACAAGTTCTAAAGTCTCAGTATAGTTACAACGGCAGTTACAATGTCAGGAATTTTCAGTGATCAGAGCACACACACGATCTATTCTCGTGAATCTGCTGTGAACATAAAGTAATTTCATTTGATTGCCTTGTTTTAGATGTTTTAAAAGTTTACGCGGTGTCAAAATACCTACATAATTATTCGCAGATACGCCAAGGCCCACATTATACCGACGTAGATTGTAAACATGCTGTAAATAGAATACCGACGAAATTTGTTATAAATCGAGGTGTCAATTTTGCTATGTGAATCTAGACACATATTTGTTTCTTGGAAAAACTAGATAAGAATAAAGTACCGTCTTGGTGGTGCACAACATTCACAGAGAATACCAAACCATCAAAATTTGATAAATTCAAAGATCTATTTAATTACGGGTCACATTAAATCTGTTATTACCTTATATCAGTCTTTCTCAAAGTGGACGATAACGCCCACTTGTGGGCGCTGCAGGCCTAAAGGGTGCGGTAAGACACCCAGAAAAAAATAGGGGTTGCTGTGTAGAGGCTTGGGAGGCGATTTGCGATTTCATCTAGGAGGACTCTTAGACACCTAATGAACTATAGTGGTTTTAAGTAGATTAAAAAAAGGGGGCGCTAAAAACTAATTTATTCTCAAAGTGGGCAGTAGACAAACTAAGTTTGGGAACCCCTGCCTTATATGGATAGGGACGATATCAAAATTTCCCGAACGAATTCCACGAGTAAGGAACATCGCATAATAAAATCAAACATGAATAAATTATAAATTTGCATAAGTACTGAGGATATGTGTGACCGACATGAAGAGGCATCTCTATCTTACTAGCATTTAAACTTGATACGTTTCAATTCTTATTTTGTGTTCCTGCCAAAACGTATAGATGGCATTCGCATGTCTTGTCTGACCATTTAGGGCAGTAAAAACAATTTTCTGTTTCTATCTGAAGCTTTATTTGTAATTTCTTTACAAGTAACTAAGTTTGGAAGTTAAAGGTCTCGGCGAGCCGAAATTCAGCCCGGTGCAAGTAATCAAATCATGGCCCTCGGCTATAGGCACTAAAGGTGGTCGGAATACATAAATCAAGTGATCAGTACGTGATCGAATTCAAGATCAAACCAATACAAAATTCTCGTCGACATGAACTCATTACGATGTAACCAAATTCAATTTACGGTTTCAACCACATCACAATATTTCATCTCGATGCGGGTTTTAATATTTATGCGAAACGTAAATTCATCCCAGTTTAAATAAAAATAAATATGTACTTTAGGTGTTTGGGACCCCGTGTGTTTTTTATGTAAACAAGAATTGAATTTTGAATCAAGAGAAGTTCAGTTGCCTCAAAGATGTTTGCATTTAATTTGCTCAGATATCAGAATGTTATTAAATAAGGAAGATGTTTTGAGATGACTACAAATCTGTAATGTAAGTAAGTTCCAACGTATTTTATTTCAATTCATAACTTCCGCTGTCGATGTATGATCTCGCCCTAAGTTTACTTGTCCTTATTTCGTATATTCTATACTTAGTCTGGCCATAAATAATGTTACATTTAAAAATAAACAAAATATTAAATTTTTTTTATTGCTTAGATGGATGGACGAGCTCACAGCCCACCTGGTGTTAAGTGGTTACTGGAGCCCATAGACATCTACAACGTAAATGCGCCACCCACCTCGAGATATAAGTTCTAAGGTCTCAGTATAGTTACAACGGCTACCTCACCCTTCGAACCGAAACGCATTACTGCTTCACGGCGGAAATAGGCGGGGTGGTGGTACCTACCCGTGCGGACTCCCAAGAGGTCCTACCACCAGTGAATTTGAATTTGAATTTGGAATCTGTAATTTTTGTATGATTGCTCATTGAGTTTTCTCATTTTGGCGCCAATACATTGTACAATATTTTGCGATATTAAAATGGAGTGGGGTGATAAAGAGAACCGAATCGCTGTGATTGCATTAAACAAAATAGGTATGGAGCCAAATGCAATTTTTAAAACTCTCCATACGCTTGGTATTAGTAAAATGTTTGTGTACCGGGCTATTAATAGGTGCAATGAGACCTCCTCTGCTTGTAACAGAAAAGATCTGGCCGTCCACGTAGTGTTCGTACGAAAAAGGTGGTCAAAGCAGTAAGGGAAAGAATTCGAAGAAATCCTGTCCGAAAGCAAAAGATTTTATCTCGGGAGATGAAGATAGCACCTAGAACCATGTCGCGTATTTTAAAAGATGACTTAGGACTTGCAGCCTATAAGAGACGTACTGGTCATTTCTTAACTGATAATTTAAAAGAGAATAGGGTGGTAAAATCGAAACAACTACTGAAGCGGTACGCAAAGGGAGGTCATAGAAAAATTTTGTTTACGGATGAGAACATTTTTTACAATTGAGCAACGTTTTAACAAACAAAATGACCGTATTTATGCTCAAAGCTCTAAGGAAGCTTCCCAATTAGTCGAAAGAGTGCAACGTGGGCACTATCCGACTTCAGTGATGATTTGGTGGGGTATTAGCTATGAAGGAGTGACTGAACCATACTTTTGTGAAAAAGGTATCAAAACATCGTGTATATCAAGTGTATCAAGATATCATTCTTGAGAAGGTAGTGAAGCCCCTTAACAACACCATGTTCAATAATCAAGAATGGTCCTTCCAGCAAGACTCGGCGCCAGGTCATAAAGCTCGGTTTACGCAGTCTTGGTTGGAAACGAACGTTTCGGACTTCATCAGAGCTGAAGACTGGCCGTCGTCTAGTCCCGATCTTAATCCGCTGGATTATGATTTATGGTCAGTTTTAGAGAGTACGGCTTGCTCTAAACGCCATGATAATTTGGAGTCCCTAAAACAATCCGTACGATTGGCAGTGAAAAATTTTCCCATGGAAAGAGTGCGTGCTTCTATTGATAACTGGCTTCAACGTTTAAAGGACTTTATTGCAGCCAAGTATATATTTCTGGTACTCAATATTAATGTTGTATGCACGCTGTTATGCGTAACCATTTAGGGCAGTCCAACTAATAAAAGCAAATATAAAAATTTACCTACCATTCTTGTTTGTTTTCAGGAGCAAAAAAATTAAAGAAAGCGTTATAGACAGAACAAAACAGGTTTATGTCTCAACCCTTTTTCTAATAAAATCATCTAAATTGATTTCTATGCGGAAAGTTTGCGTCACATCAACAAAACCACCGTTGTAATCAAGTTATTTAATTTCCAAATTCATTTCTCTTAGTTGGCCATAAATGTCAAGGAAGCAAAATAATTCACTGAAAGTTTCGCAACACAGTGGAATGCCTTCAGATGATGTATAAGTAACAAGAATATGAGTGTATATTGAGTCTGTACTGTGTATAATAAATGAATGGAAAGGTCTTGCGTGTTCGGAACCAACAATTTTTGCGATCTCCCATTGAGGCGAGAGATTGGCACTTTAGAGAATTTTCGAGAAATGCCCGGTCTTCGGAGGATTCCGATAATCAGCTTTACTTAAGGGATTGGATTCGAAAACTCGATTGTATTCGGAGTGATTTTAATAATTCATCACTTCGATACAGTTATTCTATGCCACAGGATAAAAGACATGATTGAAAAGACGTTCCGACCTACTTATAAATTTACTTGTCATATTCGTGAATAATTTATCATACTTTGATAGGTACTTCATGTATATTGAAACTACCTATTTTCTGATTTAATTTCATGCTAATAAAGAACAAATTTTAGTTAAACTTTTTCTGAACCACAGCTACAAGAAAAACTGATAGTGTTCTCACTGCTTATAAAGAAAAAGAAAAATTAACCATCCCAATTCAATGCTCGCGACCTAGGATATCTATACCTATATATTAATACGTGAAGCAAAAACTTTGTATCCCTTTTTTCGAAATTTGCGTTGACGGAAGAGTATGAAATTTTCCACACTTATAGAGAACATAGAGCAGAAGTGCACATTGCTAATATTTTTTTTAAATAATGCATAAAAGATACATTAAATCAATAAAGAAAATATTACACACACTACATACCATGTATTTGACGCACACACGCATGCATACTATTTATTGTCAATCTTTTGTTCTTGACGTCTGTTGTCAAATTGAGATTAAATATTGTTTTTCTATGTTAATATTTTTTTATAGTGTAGTCTTGGTGAAATTTGTGATTATAGAAGTATAAAATACAATCATAATAGTGTACAAACTTACAATTCCAATTAATTATAGTCGAATTTCGACTACTGCGGGAACTCTAGTTTTTATAATATTATAAAATTTAAATTAATGAATTGGATTTCATTTCTTCTTCCTGTCCTTATCCCACACTATATAGGGTCAGCGCATCATGTGTTCTTATCAAGCTACATATGGATTTAGCATAAGTTTTACGACAGGGCGTCTCCCTGACGTGTATCCTCCTTGGGTTATATCTCCATGTATCTATTGCAACGTGCCATTGGGTTGGATTTTTCTGTTTCGTCTTTTGGTGTTTGTTTTACTTCATCCGTTTTGGTGTTTTGCAAGTTTATTATTGTAAACAATTAAATGAAAAGTTGAATTTTCAAATACCAATAAATAAAAGTATAATGAATTAGATTAATTAGGCCCTTCTATATTTACTACGAGAGGTAGAGCTATATACATATCTATATGTAAATTCTAAAGAAAGCAGCCGTTTTAAATCCAGATAGATCCCTCAACCGTAGGCGTAGGTAGCGGTATACTTATTGTGCCCTATTTAGAAATTTCACGTCTAGAACAAGTAATAATAAAGAAATAAGTTAAAAAAAGGGTTGCAAACGCAAATGCGCCATCCACCCTGAGATATAAATTCCAAGGTCTCAATTATAGTTACAACGGCTACCCACCCTTCAAACCGAAACGCATTACTGCTTCACGGCAGAGATAGGCGGGGTGGTAGTACCTACTCGCACGGACTCACAAGAGGTCCTACCACCAGTAATTACGCAAGTTATAATTTTGCGGGTTTCATTTTTATTACACGATGTTATTCCTTCACAGTGGAAGTCGATCGTGAACATTTGTTGAGTACGTATTTCATTAGAAAAATTGGTACCCGCCTGAGATTCGAACACCGGTGCATCGCTCAACACGAATGCACCGGACGTCTTATCCGTTAGACCACGACGACTTCTAAAGGAGTTCAGTGACAAACACACGCCCAGAAGAAATATATAATATATTAAGATAAATTTAAAAAAGTGTGTCAAACTATTTGACCTGACCTGAGACAGGTAGTTACCGATTTCGTCTTTTAAATACTGTCTAAGGGATTTTATCATTATACTTACTTCCACCGAGCCAGAGTAGGAGGGCGGCGAGCTTGGAAGTCATCTTGTAAGTTGTAGAGGTGAGGTCGCGACCACACGTCATGTCACGACCGCTTCGTGACGGCTCTGGTGCGCCATCCTCACAAGCTCCTTCATATTTAAACCGACTTGGACAGATTGTTCTTTCGCATGCCGGCCTTTACAAAGATCCACATCGTAACATTTTGTGTCCTTTTTCGTTTAAATGTAGACGTAATCTGCAAAAGAACATTTCTATTTTAAACGATACATTTTAAATACATAGAATGTAAAGAGGAATGTACCTTTTTTTTATTATTGCTTAGATGAATGGACGAGCTCACAGCCCACCTGGTGTTAAGTGGTTACTGGAGCCCATAGACATTTACAACGTAAATGCGCCACCCACCTCGAGATATAAGTTCTAAGGTCTCAGTATAGTTACAACGGCTACCCCACCCTTCGAACCGAAACGCATTACTGCTTCACGGCGGAAATAGGCGGGGTGGTGGTGCCTACCCGTGCGGACTCACAAGAGGTCCTACCACCAGTGATTACGCAAATTATAATTTTGCGGGTTTGGTTTTTATTACACGATGTTATCCTTCACCGTGGAAGTCAATCGTGAACATTTGTTGAGTAGGTATTTCATTAGAAAAATTGGTACCCGCCTGCGGGATTCGAACACCGATGCATTGCTACATACGAATACATCGGACGTCTTATCCTTTAGGCCACGACGACTTCCTACCTGGTATTTATTTATTAGATGTATTTGTTATACATAGTATATGTTGGTTTGCCACAACTACTTCAGACACTCGGTCCGTAATTAGCGACGTTACAATACAACTTCAATAGTAATCTGTATTAATATGGTAATCTGTTCACTACATACTAGTATTATGTGTTACAGCAGGTATCAATATGGCTTATTAGTGTTTTCACATTGAATCATAGCTAATAGCTAATTAATGAGCGATACCAACTGATATTATAAACTGAACGTATTCATTTATGAAATAATTTACTTTAACTGTGCTTATTTCTATCATAAGTTATTATTTTATAACACAGTATAAAGTAAGTAACTTGTTTTTAAGCTATTGCATAGATTTTATCGCGGGCCTTGAGCGCGGCTTGAGAGCGGAATCGTGAAATGCCGTAACGAAATAACCTTCCACCCCTCACTCCGCCTACCATGTTGCTCGCGTTCAACACATTCACACGTTGCGCTTGTGTAGTGTTTAAAGTAAGAAGTCTAAACATCGATTTATGTACTATCAAAGTATGTGATATAATTTCGTGGGTAACACAACGATAGCGCGATTCAGCTTTTGCGTCAAGCGCCATCTATCGGCGACAAACGGAATTGTAAAATAGAAAATTATATCACATTACAATGCGTTGGGTGTGCCATCGCTTAGTCGAAGAATTTTATTACTACTCCTACTACTCATTCAGTGATTGGAGTGGCATTAAAAATAAACTAGCTAAACCGTTGATTCTGGGTCAGTGAGAGTTAGAACTAGTATCCAAAGGCGTGTCTCTATCCCATGTAGCGCCCTCTAGTGAGTGCGCGGTCAAAATGGAATACTCACAATGTAGCAGATTCATTGAAAGTTAGCCCACTGAGTTTCTCGCCGAATCTTATTTTATTGTTGTTTCAATATTAAATTATTATTGTCGATTTATAATTGCATAAGTTGATAAAAAATGCTATGCAATAGCTTTACCGCGGCAGTCTCCGAGTGCTACAAGTCTTTTTTTAAATAGTGAAGGCCTTGAACCACATAAATATAATTTATACGTTGAAACTCTCAACCCTTATCTTGTGAGGTCTTTGTAAGAGGAAACTGTCCGACAACACACAGAATGTAATGATTTGAAGCACCTATGTTATTTCGTGTACATGCCCATGATTAACCTTATCATTAGCCATATTTTATTGAGAAGTATATTATTATATACATTGTCCTGTTTTTCAGTGATAATAAATTTCAGCTAACAGAACAGAAGTTGCCGATGCGTCTTTTCTTCCTTAATATGTAGATTCGTATTTGGAATTGGAACAAACAGCACGTTCAATGGCAATAAAACAGGACGAGAGCAAAGATCTTTTCATTAAACGTATCTTAGACGTCGGTGATTTATCGCCTCTCGCGAGACACTCCATTCACAGCGTGCGTTTTGTTATCGAGAGATCGATTGGTTTCGAATAAAATACATTCGGCAATTGAATAGCTCGGGATAGCGCTATGTTGCAGAGAAAGCGACACTTTTTCGGGCATGTTGAGAACTAATGGGTTCACGCGCTGTTTCGCGACATTCAATAAATGGTCGCTGGTCGTCTGCGCTGTCGTACATTTCGATCGTTGACGCTGCTGGAATGCGAACTATCTACGTATACTCCAACTAACTATAGTACCAGCTGTTTGCGAATTTGTGTTTGTTTGCGAATTAGTTGATACGAACCAATACGATACCTTTAAAGACTGGTTATATATGTCGCTTGAAGTTGGCCATATGATAACAAACAACAAATAAAAAATATTATTTTAGAAATGAGATATTCAACATAACTACTATTATAAAAAAAAAATCATTGCTCTCAAAAGGTGGTGGGATTATAAGCACAGCTGTCACTGTGATTCATATGGATTTTTGTGCCTTCCCCGATTATGAGACGTCTTGTCAGGTTTAAATCAAGCATAAGCTGGACTTCTTTAGATATCTTTTCTTCACTTCTCCAGGATAAAGGATGTGCTCTTTGAACACTGACTACCTCCTGCTGTTTAAGGCGCAGCAGCTTTATAATATTTGAAGAGATTTCTTCATCCTCCTCCTCCTCACAATATCTGCAGACTGTAAAACTGAATCAACTGCTAGACTTAACTTGTGCATATGCTTTTTCAAGTCGCTGTTTCCACTGAGGCTTTTCACTAGTTCTTTTTTATTGCTTAGATGGGTGGATGAGCTCACAGCCCAACTGGTGTTAAGTGGTTACTGGAGCCAATAGACATCTACAGCTAATGCGCCACCCACCTTGAGATATAAGTTCTAAGATCTCAGTATAGTTACAACGGCTGCCCTACCCTTCAAACCGAAACGCATTACTGCTTTACGACAGAAATAGGCAGGACTAGATTAGAATTCTTAGTTGATTGTGTTCTGTACTGAGAGGATTTCGGGTGTACCATTGGCAGAACAATTGTATTTTAGTAAGCGCCAATGTACTGAACTGTTTTACTTCCATGGTATATTATATTTTAAAAATACAAAATAATCAAACTAACTATACATAATTTTCTTAGTAAATGCCCTGTTTCGATTATTGAAAAATAAGCCCTAAAACAATTGAACACGTTTACGAATCCGTAACTTTAGAGCGTACGTATGTCCGTTTTGTAAGCGGGCACTTTGGTTAGATCGAGTCTACGTTATAAGCAATTTGTAGACGCGTCGTATATTTATTAGTTTCGTTGTGCAAGGTGCAGGCAAGCCTCCAAGCGGGAGAGTTTGAAAGCCTGAGGTTGTTTGGCAAGCTGTCTAACTAATTGCCACGTTACCGACGCTCCACTCGGCCCGTTGTTTACGAGCACCAGGTAATATATCAAACTGTATAAACTGAGTTAGTGCTTAAATAATAAAACATCAAACATGTGTTGCCTCAACATAAATTAGTTGTCCGCGGTTTGGCTGAGCCCCTGGTATAGCTGACGTCCATGAGCCACATTAGCTACTTCACTATCAGGTCAAACAAATGCTTGTCTGCCTGTGAGGGCAATAAAAATAATAAGCGGATGACATTTAATGTTAGGCAGGTTTTATGTGAAATGTAGTTGATAGTAACTTAGTAAAATGTGTCTTCTGTTAATTCTCAATGATTCTTTTCATTAATAATTATTTCAAAAGCTATCTACTATGTAGTAGCAACAACAGTTAATAGTCGCAGCTTCAATATCATTTTGGCCTCATTATTCATATAAGATACTTTAAAAGTGTATTTTCTTCTTTTTTTATGGCTTAGATGGGTGGACGAGCTCACAGCCCACCTGGTGTTAAGTGGTTACTGAAGCCCATAGACATCTACAACCGTAAATGCGCCACCCACCTTGAGATATAAGTTCTAAGGTCTCAGTATAGTTACAACGGCTGCCCCACCCTTCAAACCGAAACGCATTACTGCTTCACGGCAGAAATAGGCAGGGTGGTGGTATCTATGTGGCGGGTAGCCATCATACAACGCAAGATAATTGACAGATGCCTGAATCTCGCTTACGACATTTTCAAGATAAAGCGCATATGTACAAGTTCCGAACAAAAACATTCGGACAGTCGGTCTATCGAGCAAATATCACCCGCTCTGTGGAAGATCTTCCCTTTGTCGTATATATCTACACCTACCCGCGCGGACTCACAACAGGTCCTACCACCAGTAATAAACTGTTCCTAAGGATTTTCACATTAAAATACTTTAAGTAAATTTCTATTAAGTCGTTTAAAATTAAATATTAGAAGCTCTTTGAACCTGTTCCGATTAGCAGTAAAAAAATCATATTGACTAAACGCTTAATACAATAGCATAATCCTATAAGCGCAGCTACAACGCCATCAACAAAGGCTTATGTGCATAGAAATGTGAAATTCACTTACCGCACGGTTAAGAACGACTATTCATGTTAAAGATTAAACTCGAAAACCAGAAAAGTATCAAACAATTTCATCTAATATATACTACTTTATAGATATTTTTTAAATTAAATAGTTCACGATTTTTTTGCAAATAACTTTCGCGATGGAGATACAACAGCGTGTAAAAATTAAACTCGCGAAAACGATGCTTTGAGGAATTACTGTTGGTGGGACGTCTTGTGAGCTCACACTGGTAGGTGCAGCCTTACCTATTTCTAAAGCAGTAATGCGTTCCCGTTTGAAGGGTGAGGCAGCCATTATACTAGGAGATAAAGGCTTCATATTTTAAAACGCGTGGTGGCATTCATGAAATAATGCTTATGGGCCCAGCTAACCGCTTAACACTAGGTAGGCCGTGAGCTCGATCACATCTACCAACGTCACCTCATGTCTACCAATTTAAAAAAAGTATCTTAATGCTTAATATGTACAATTAATGCACATGTAAGTGACGGATGTACTACGAGTATTTCGTTTTATTCACGGCAAAATTATAAAGCGTAGAACTTTTGACCTTACGAACTTTATGTAATGTGATACACGTTTTCAACTCTTCCCGATTCGAGTAATGCATAAATTCTGTTATGAATATTAAGCAGCTCAGAAAATCAAGTGTCAATTTTCGTAAAGAATAGGCCGACAAGCCTTCGCATGTCGCGTTGCAGACGTCACGTCCTCAAAACCCATTACACATGTAACATTTAACACTTCTACCGATTTAACACAATTATAATAAAGATAATATGGCTGTTCGTTGAATATTCACACGTTTCATTACGTTTTGTGTGATTGTTTTCTCGTTAGATACAACTAGCTAAAGGTTCATCTGACTTTTAATGGCTACCAGAGCCCCATAGACAGACGAACATGAAAGAGGTGAGAGTGACCTTGAGACATGACTTTTACGACACTTACGGAAAAATATAGAATTGTGCTACAGCGTAGACACCACGTAGCTCGTCCCCTCATTCTAAAAAGTCTTGGTAAATCAAATGTTTGGAAATTTTGTTCACCTTCTACCGTCTGCAGTATCAGTTTGAAGTCATCGTTGCCTAAATATTAAGTCATCTGGTGCATTTGTATCGACCGATACGACTGTACCGGTGTTTGAATCCCGCCGGCAGGTACCACATTTTCCAATGATAAAAAATGATCATGGATTACTTCCACGGTGAAGGAATAACATCGTATAACAAAATCAAACCCACAAAAGTTAAAATTTACGTAATTCCTGGTGATAGATCGTATTGTAAGCCCGAACAGCTAGCTTTACCGCTATCCTGCCTATTTCTGCCGCAGAGCAATCATGCTTTCCAATTATTGTGCGAAGTTACAAATTGTGATTGATTGATTGATTGATTGAAAATTCTTTATAGTACAAAAATATTGTACAAAGACGAATTTAACGCCATGCAGGCATTCTCTTCCAGTTAACCCTCGTTGATGAAGTGAAAGATACAAGAAGTGCGTAGCTGTGATAAAGTTAATACATGACGATAATTTAAAGAATTATAGTAGACATGAGTAAAAATAAACACTAGGTTATAATTTCATTACTAAAATAAATACGAAATAAATACAAATACAAATAAATACAATAAAAAAAACAAATACAAATTTTACACGCTCAATTTTTTTACACTATTGAAAATCTTGATTTTTAGAATTCTTTTAACAAACTTTCTTGATATTTTAACGGCCATTTTAACATTAAAACAGTTAAGAGAGAATAGTGTCAAAGCTTCCGGCACAAGTACGACTCGGTCGGCACTGTAACGCTATTGACACTCCATTTTATTGCTCCATTCATGCTTGAACGACCACTGTCTTGGAAATCGACAACTTCCCTATAAATCTCTGCTTTACACAATTTCATAAATGAGTGGTTTTATGTCGGAAAGCTAAATAAATTAAATGGGTTTTATATTTGAATTCATGGTATAGAAGCTCGTATACACTCTCTTTTAAAAAAATTTACTACCAAAACACACCAATTATTTTTAGATTTCTTTATCCCAAAAGTTTACTTGGTATTGATCCTGATTAAGTGCTATATATATATATAATATAATATAAGCCACTTACACTAATTCTGCGAAAAAAAATTCAGAATTCATTTTGATTAATTTTGTGTAAATTCAAAATGCTCACAGATTAAGCAGAGTATGATTCTCAAATATGTTTGTGAATCGGACACTCTTGCTAATATATTCACAAAATCTTTTAAGATACGTAGGCGAATAAAGACCAAAAAGAATAGAATAAAGACAGCATACTAAACGTACATTTCTACACTGAGGTAATATGGCTCTCTATCTGAGAGCTATGTCAGCTTAGATGGGAAACGGAAAATACGGTCATACTTACATAGGCCCAAGATGAATTTAATCAGCTATTGAGACTGTTTATCTAGCTTATAATATCTTACTGTTGGCTCATATTAAAGATCTTGAAAACTGTCAGGGTGATATAAATCAGCATAATCAATGAGACGGGTAATAAAAGATTGGAGTAAAAAAGTTTATAGCAAACTAGAAAAGATCTTAAAACTAGAATCATACAGTATTATTCACGGTTTAACCTTACGTATAAGGATTACTATTATAAGGGGTACAAGGGTTACTTACCAACACAGATAAGCCATAAGCTTGTTTGCACATATGCGCATAAATTCTTCTATATGAAGATATAATTTGGTAAAACTCCTATAAAATTCGTAAAATCAAAATTGTTACATGAGGATCGCGTTCAAATTTGGGGTCAAAAGCGAATTATTTGATTTAATTCTCATAACCTTATTATTACCGTAATTATAAGTACTGTAAATTCGTTGTCATGACAACAGGCACGTGATCCTATAACTATATATTCGTAAACACTGTTAAATTAGGAGTTACTAAACTACTAAACACTGTTACATTAAAAACTACTCTTTTTTTTATTGCTTAGATGGTGGACGAGCTCACAGCTCACCTGGTGTTAAGTGGTTACTGGAGCCCATAGACATCCACAACGTAAATGCGCCACCCACCTTGAGATATAAGTTCTAAGGTCTCAGTATAGTTACAACGGCTGCCCCACCCTTCAAACCGAAACGCATTACTGCTTCACGGCAGAAATAGGCAGGGCGGTGGTACCTATCCGCGCGGACTCACAAGAGGTCCTACCACCAGTAATTACGCAAATTATAATTTTGCGGGTTTCATTTTTATTACACGATGTTATTCCTTCACCGTGGAAGTCAATCGTGAACATTTATTGAGTACGTATTTCATTAGAAAAATTGGTACCCGCCTGAGATTCGAACATCGGTGCATCGCTCAACACGAATGCACCGGACGTCTAATCCGTTAGGCCACGACGACTTCAAATCTCCAAATCTCATTCGTATCATTGGTTTGAAATTTAAATTCTGAATTGTTTGCTATTTTTCCAGTAATGCGTGTTGAAATCCGGCAATGTTATTTAATCAGTTTATAATACAAGGAAAACTAGCTGGATATTAGAGCATTATTAAAAACAAAAGAAGTACGATTTCTAAGCTTTTTAAAAAAGTTCCTATTTAAATTGTCATCCGTGTGGCGTTATCAAATGCGTAAAATGAAAAATATAAATGAATATTAAATAATATTATCAATAAGTGATTGACTTGATTATGATGAAGCATTTTTTATTCTGAACATGCCTAAATACAAAAAATGGAAATTTAGAGAAAGTTTAAATTCATGAAATCCTTACTTTTTTGGCGACAAAATTGAAAACGACCCATGACCAGCTTTTTTTAATTTAACAATAATTTGAAATCTCCATTTTATAAAGACAACAATAAATTTCAGTTTCGCTATACTTTACACTGTATATTTAATATTATATAAGGAGTCCGAATTCCGCCTGTTTGGTTCTTTTATCTTGAGTGACTTACATCATCCGAGCCTTCGTTACTCTTTACGGGAAAGGTTGACAGCTGTGATTAGAATAGCCCTCAAAAAAGTATTTAAAAAATTACGAACATAAATTGGAGCCAAAGGTAAATATTAGGCTCTGGTTGGTTACGCCGTTACGGTCCTTTACTTCTGCGCACGTAATCCTAATCCGTCTGAAAATATCTTGTGAGATATTAAACTCTGACATTCATACGCTGTCAGTCGCGATATATTACAAAATTAGATAACTCGTGTGTAAAAATACCGTAAAGAAGTCCTTACATTTTAATTAAAAAATATTATTAGCTTTAGTACACCCACATGGGAAGATTTCACGTTATTATAACACAAAACATTTCTGATGCAAAGCAATCATGCTCTGTAGTTTCGAAAGAAGTAAACATGAGTTTTAACTTCCAAAAAAAATACTCACTAATCTACATTCACCAAAGAAAAGTTTTCCTCCTTAGCACCCTAGTTGGAAATACACTATAGTTGTGGCCAGCATTACTAAAAGTACAGTCTCTAGGACTAACGAACATATCAGGTATTAAAATTAGCCAATGCTTACTACCTACTTGATTCCGGCTCTAAAAATAGATTTGAGTTTCATAAGCCACACGTATTGTCAACTGAACGCCAATATAAATATTGTTTCTTTGACTCTTTTAGTCTCGACACATATTTATTTACAAGATTGGTCTAATAAGTAAAATATCCAAATATGAAAACTTCAACTAGGGCGATGCCTTTAAATTTAGATGGGTAGAAATTATCATGTTTTCTTGCACTAAGTGGGTAGAGAAGCTTACTGTCAACACACATTAACCTACTAAAGTCAATCTCACTTATCTTAACGACAACAATCAAACGGAAAATAGGCCGATGGTACCTACTTTTAATCTTCGGTTAGGTATTTGATGTACTTGTAATCTACACGAGGCTTTAAAGATGTCACCAAGAATGATGTAAATTTATTGACCGAGCTAGAAACTAGATCTTATTTCGCTGTTTGTCGCACTGAAAATATGAAAATGTTTACGCTAGCTTATTTCATCCGATCTAAAATACATAAAGAGTATCCCTTTGATCAGTCAAACGATGATAAGAATCACTTCATATGAATAACCAAGTTTTTGTGAAGATTTTTTATTTATTTTCATGTGACTTTAGTAATTCACTATGTCTATTGTTTGTAAAAACTTGATGAGACGTTGTTTTGATGCATTGATAAGTGAACGAGCTATTATTATTTTTTGTTTGTTGCTTAATTGAGGGAATGACCTCACGGTTCAACTAATGCTATTTAGTTACCAGAGAATATAGACATCGCAATGCAAATAATTGCGCCTCCCACTTTGAGCTAAGAGTTTGAAATCCACTGTATACGCTTCATTACTTCATGGTGGAAATAGACTGGATGGTGAAATCTATCGTACAGACTTACAGTACTACTACTATTAAGCACACAAATAATGTAAAAGAATGCTCTAAAAGTTGACTCTCAGATTACTACCCCGAGAATAAGCCTAACTCGCCTTCTTACAGACGGTTGACTTTCACACGACCTTCGCAGTTTTGGTAAACTCGGGATCAGAACTGCTTAATAGTTTTAGTTCATTTTGTATTTGTCCTAATGCAATTTTATAGTTTTCTTTCAGGAAACTGTCAGTATTATATACATTCGTGTACCGAGCAATTTTGTTACATTCTTAACAGCTTCAATGAAACAAAAACAACGTACTATTAATACTTATAACGTGCATAGAAAGCTTCATATGAAGTTGTAATATAAAACTGAATCTAAATATAAAATGGTGTGTTTGTCGACTGATTTTCTGTTGGTTGTTTAGTAAAATTGAATAACTTTCGTTTTATCGATAAAATAGTTTAGAAATATCAATTTAATGTATACAATAATGGTCAAGACTACAGTGGGAGGTCTTTTAAATAAATACAGCAGAGTGAGATGAGCAGGAAGGGAGCCGGGCATCTCGCAACCCTTCAAATTCCCATTCCAAGACTACATAACGATGACAACCGCACTATTAAAAGTGAAACGATTGAGAAGAAAAATGATAAAAGAGTAGAATTTGGTGTCTGCACATTGAAGAAAAGTAATAATAATAGAAAGAGAATAATTAAATAAGAAAAAAATTGTCAGTCTATTTGTTTGTTCACTTTCATCACCGGAAATAAAAAAGTTAATTTTTAACAGAATTTAGGCTTTGTAAACTTGTTCATAAATTTCCGATGTAATTTAAAAAAGTTTTTAATTTAATCGTAAACTTTCTAACAGAAGTTCTCCCCTCCTTGCGTGGATAATCCTCAATGCTGAAGGCCGTGGCCTCCTCTAATAGCTGCCTCCTGGATTCTCGTGTGCCACTCCTCCTAACAGAAGTCACATAGGAAATAATATCGTTATATATGAAAGTAACTCTGTCTGTCCGTTACATTTTCGCCCTCAAAAGACTAAACCGATTGTGACGAAATTCGGTATGGTAATAATTTCAACCCTAGGAAATAATATAGATAGTCTTTCATTTCACTGCTCATAGGTTCCCGCCGACGCTTGTGTAAAGCGGAATTCACGCGAGCGAAACTGTGGTCAGAAATCTAATAAATCTAATATATATATAATGAAAAAATATTATAGTTTTGAAAATTGCAATAACAATACAAAAGGCGAAACGTTGTTACATATTACTTATTTATTTATTTCAAGGAAGACCAACAGCTATAACATAATAGTATAACAAATAGGAAAGTGAAAGCCAATTAAAGATTGTCACCAATAAAAACAAAGTTATATTATTAGAGAAACAAAAAATAAAGCGAAGCAAGAATGAATATCAAAGTAAAAGAAAAACTAATTGTAGCCACTTATATAGAAACTGTACAAACTAATAGTACATTAATTTTGTTGCAAATCATCGTCCCCTGGCCTCGTACTCGTCGTCCCGTCATCACCAACAAAGAATCTGGCCCAAGACGTCTCACCCTTGTAATAGAAGAATTAAATCGTTCAATATCTAGCAACTTGTCATATCTGTTGAAATCAGCATCAACAGACAAAAACTATTACATTTCCTTCAAATGTTCTGGTAGCAGTGATTGAATTCGAGTTCTAATAATTGGGCGAGCACTAGTATTTATTAAATTCAAACAGTAGGAGTAACGTAACATCACGTAAAGAAAAACGTAACTAAAACTTATATAACAGAAGTCCGTTCAAACGATGGTATTTCATGAGAAAGATAAACTCTGGTTAATAGTCAATACAGCAGTGCTCCGTCAGCAGTTAAGTTTATTTTATTACGAGTTCACGTAACGCAACTCTGGCCTATCTTGACTTTCTTGACACGTTTCCTGTACAACTTTCGAACATGTTTGACTTTTGCCGACAAAATTGTAAGTTTCTCTCTATAGTGATAGTGGTCACCAGTGAATTTATTTATATTAAAATATTCAATACTCTTCATACGATTTTATTTGTTTTGTTATATTTCACTGTCGTACTATTATCGTAAATTGTATCTCAAATAGATATTTGATGGTTGCACTATCAACTATTTTTCATCAAACGAATAACTTAATAAATGGAACTTGAAAATCTTCTTAAAAATGAATCATTACTTTACGTTATTTCACTAATAAGTTCACTAATAAGTCTTCTTCGTCTTAAAACATACCTTCCTGACCTTCGAACAGAGAATACGTTGCGATAAGCAGATTGAAATATACAGTACAGCAATAAACAGTTTGAAAAATACAGTGCAACAATAAAGTAGAATAAACAATAAAATAGAAAGACCAAAATACATAAATTTAATGTACGTTATATTGTAAGGTATAAGGACTTATATTGAATGAACATTGGCGAGGATACGCATCTCAACGACAAGAGGTGGTTAGAGTATTAGGAAAGATAAACTACATACATATATTCAACAGTAAGCGAATACAGTAACATTGTCGGACCATTTATGATGTAAAATTGAATTATCTGATTGGAGCTATTATTTCCAACGGTCTTCTCAGGGCAACACAGTCTTATGTGTTAATGTTCATGAATCGCATTTCTCGAACGCCTATTGTAAAATATTGTAAATATAATAGTTGTTATATATTGTAAGTATTCAAAAAATCCTAAATTAATTTAATCGACACGCCTTACACCCCTCCTTAAGTTTATGCATTACTATTCTTGTCCCGGGGTTTCAATCGCTTTAAATTTGTTCAGAACTAATGAAACACATAGTCCTTTCTCGGAATTTCTCTCTATTGCTCCTTCAGGTAAGTTTCTTATGAAATAGTAAGTAGTATAGACAGTCATAGCTCTTTCTCATTCCGATAGAGGCACCCGTCACGTGCGGACGTGCTCATCGACCACTCGATCGCCCGGTCTTTGTTCGCCCGGCTTTTGTTAGCCCGGCCATTGTTCGCGCGGCCTGTGTTCGTGATACATCTGCCGACCAAGTGTGTTTCCTGGAAGCTTTTATTTGTTTTGTTTTAGTTATTTTTGTGTTCGTGGAACATTTGCCGACAAAGTGTTTTCCTGCAAGTATTTATTTGTTTTGCTTCTTTTTTTAATTTCTGTTTTGTTGTGCTTTTTCTTTGTCCTGTAGTAATCGCGCCGCATTGCCACCTGTGTTCAATAGAACCGCTCAGGTCCGAGAAGTTGGGGCCTCGCCGCAAGGCGAGTGTTTTCAAGACCCGGGGCCGCCCCACCTGGGTACTCAGCGATCATGGACGCTGTATTCGTGGAATTCCTCCGACTTCGTCACCCACAGCTCGCCTCAGAGTTTCTGGCTTTCAAGGCCAATCACACTGCGAGCTCTCTCGAAGACTCCGCCGTGCTCGCTGCTCCTGCGTCGCCTGTACCTGCGTGCAAAGCGTCTACATCGAGCACCGCAGCCTCCGTCGTGCCTGCCGTTCCCGCGTCGCCTATACTGGCGAGTAAAACTACTGCGTCGTCCGCCGTGGCCACCGTTCCAGCAGCGCGATCATCCGCGGCCTCCGTCGCGCCCTCCAAAACTCCTGCTTGTAGGTCACCTGCGCCCGCCTCCTCGTCCTCCGACTCTGACTCGGAGATGGAGGTCGACCTCGCCCCCGCCTCATCGACGGATGGATTCACCCTGGTACAAAAGGGTAAGAAGCGTGCCGCGGAGTCTCGAGCTCTCGCGGCCGCTAAAATTAGCAAAGCCGCGAACGCGTCGCGCCCCCGCCCTCAGACTCCCGTTGCGCCTCCAGCCCGTGCCACTCCGTCGCCGCGACCGGTGGCGCAATCTAAAACTCAGACCCCTCCCCCGGTTATCCTTCAAGAGAAGGCAGCTTGGGACCGAGTTTCCCTGGCCCTTAAGGCCAAAAATATTAATTTTGCCAGCGCCCGTAATCTCGCCAACGGGATTCAAATAAAAGTAACGACACCCGACGACCATAGGGCCCTCTCAAGTTACCTCCGAAAGGAGCGTATAAGTTTCCACACTTATACGCTCCAGGAGGAGCGCGAACTCCGCGTTGTCATACGTGGAATCCCGAAGGAGCTAGATGCCGATCTCGTCAAGGCAGATCTGATAGAACAAGGCCTACCAGTAAATTCCGTGCACCGCATGCACACCGGCCGCGGTAGGGAGCCATACAATATGGTTTTAGTCGCCCTCCAGCCTACCCCGAGGGTAAGCAAATTTTTAACATTCGGACCGTCTGTAGGCTCTCCGGTATTGCCGTCGAAGTCCCCCATAAAAAAGGCACTCCTAGTCAGTGCCATAACTGCCAACTGTACGGGCACTCTTCCCGTAACTGTCACGCGCGCCCCCGATGTGTTAAGTGTTTGGGCGATCACGCCACGGCCCTCTGCGCTCGCGACCAAAAAACCGCGACGGAACCGCCTAGCTGTGTCCTGTGCCGAACACAAGGTCACCCCGCGAACTACCGTGGATGCCCCCGAGCTCCAAAAATAAATCGCCGCGTCGCCCGTCAAAACCGCCTCCGAGCTTCCGGCCCAGACATCAAAGCCACGGTACCCTCTGTGCCGAAGGCTAAGCCTGCTTTCGTGCCGGCGTCGGTGCCCAGCGTCTCGGCTTGGGCTAAACCGTTGCCGTACACGAACACGGCTACAACTCTCTCCCCCGCGACTCGTCCCACCCCCGCGATACGTCCCTCCCCCGCGACCTGCCCTCCGACCGCGTCCGAAAATCTCGCTCTAGCGATCGACTTTTTTCAGTCGATCAACTTTGAGCGTGTTAACGCTTTGGGTGACGCCATTCGCGCCGCCTCCACTGCACAACATTTCATCGCCGTTGTGCAAGAATACGCTGACGTATACGCGTCGTTAAATACGTACGTCCTCCCCTCACTCCGCCGGTAATCAATGGCGTACATTAGTAGAATAAACCCTTATCCGTAACAATAGGATTTTTTAACGCTTACGGTCTCGCAAATCAACGTGATCAGGTTTGTGATTTTTTGCGTGACCATCAAATTGACATTTTCTTAGTGCAGGAGACCCTACTTAAGCCCGCGCGCCGTGACCCTAAAATCGCGAACTATAACATGGTCAGGAACGACAGGCTCTCTGCCCGTGGTGGTGGTACCGTTATTTACTATAGAAGAGCCCTGCATTGCGTCCCGCTCGATCCTCCCGCGCTCGCTAATATCGAAGCATCAGTGTGCCGAATCTCACTGACGGGACACGCGCCGATCGTTATCGCGTCCATTTATCTTCCACCGGATAAGATCGTTCTAAGCAGCGATATTGAGGCGCTGCTCGGTATGGGGAGCTCTGTCATTCTGGCGGGCGACCTAAATTGTAAACACATCAGGTGGAACTCACACACCACAACCCCGAATGGCAGGCGGCTTGACGCGTTAGTCGATGATCTCGCCTTCGATATCGTCGCTCCGTTAACCCCGACTCACTACCCGCTAAATATCGCGCATCGCCCGGATATACTCGACATAGCGTTATTAAAAAACGTAACTCTGCGCTTACACTCGATCGAAGTAGTTTCAGAGTTAGATTCAGACCACCGTCCCGTCGTCATGAAGCTCGGTCGCGCTCCCGATTCCGTTCCCGTCACGAGGACTGTGGTGGATTGGCACACGCTGGGCATCAGCCTGGCTGAATCTGATCCACCATCGCTCCCGTTTAACCCGGACTCTACCCCGTCTCCTCAGGATACCGCTGAAGCCATAGACATCTTAACATCACACATCACCTCGACATTAGATAGGTCATCGAAACAAGTTGTAGCGGAGGACTTCCTTCACCGCTTCAAATTGTCCGACGATATTAGGGAACTCCTTAGAGCTAAGAACGCCTCGATACGCGCCTACGACAGGTATCCTACCGCGGAAAATCGTATTCGAATGCGTGCCCTACAACACGACGTAAAGTCTCGCATCGCCGAAGTCCGAGATGCCAGATGGTCTGATTTCTTAGAAGGACTCGCGCCCTCCCAAAGGTCTTACTACCGCTTAGCTCGTACTCTCAAATCGGATACGGTAGTAACTATGCCCCCCCTCGTAGGCCCCTCAGGCCAACTCGCGGCCTTTGATGATGACGAAAAAGCAGAGCTGCTGGCTGATACATTGCAAACCCAGTGCACGCCCAGCACTCAATCCGTGGACCCTGTTCATGTAGAATTAGTAGACAGTGAGGTAGAACGCAGAGCCTCCTTGCCACCCTCGGATACGTTACCACCCGTCACCCCGATGGAAGTTAAAGACTTGATCAAAGACCTACGTCCTCGCAAGGCTCCCGGTTCCGACGGTATATCTAACCGCGTTATTAAACTTCTACCCGTCCAACTCATCGTGATGTTGGCATCTATTTTCAATGCCGCTATGGCGAACTGTATCTTTCCCGCGGTGTGGAAAGAAGCGGACGTTATCGGCATACATAAACCCGGTAAACCAAAAAATCATCCGACGAGCTACCGCCCGATTAGCCTCCTCATGTCTCTAGGCAAACTGTATGAGCGTCTGCTCTACAAGCGCCTCAGAGATTTCGTCTCATCCAAGGGCATTCTCATCGATGAACAATTCGGATTCCGTACAAATCACTCATGCGTTCAACAGGTGCACCGCCTCACGGAGCACATTCTTGTGGGGCTTAATCGACCAAAACCGTTATACACGGGAGCTCTCTTCTTCGACGTCGCAAAAGCGTTCGACAAAGTCTGGCACAATGGTTTGATTTTCAAACTATTCAACATGGGCGTGCCGGATAGTCTCGTGCTCATCATACGGGACTTCTTGTCGAACCGCTCTTTTCGATATCGAGTCGAGGGATCCCGCTCCTCCTCACGACCTCTCACAGCTGGAGTCCCGCAAGGCTCTGTCCTCTCACCCCTCCTATTTAGCTTATTCGTCAACGATATTCCCCGGTCGCCGCCGACCCATTTAGCTTTATTCGCCGACGACACGACTGTTTACTATTCTAGTAGAAATAAGTCCCTAATCGCGAAGAAGCTTCAGAGCGCAGCCCTAGCCCTAGGACAGTGGTTCCGAAAATGGCGCATAGACATCAACCCAGCGAAAAGTACTGCGGTGCTATTTCAGAGGGGAAGCTCCACACGGATTTCCTCCCGGATTAGGAGGAGGAATCTCACACCCCCGATTACTCTCTTTAGACAACCCATACCCTGGGCCAGGAAGGTCAAGTACCTGGGCGTTACCCTGGATGCATCGATGACATTCCGCCCGCATATAAAATCAGTCCGTGACCGTGCCGCGTTTATTCTCGGTAGACTCTACCCCATGATCTGTAAGCGGAGTAAAATGTCCCTTCGGAACAAGGTGACACTTTACAAAACTTGCATAAGGCCCGTCATGACTTACGCGAGTGTGGTGTTCGCTCACGCGGCCCGCACACACATAGACACCCTCCAATCCCTACAATCCCGCTTTTGCAGGTTAGCTGTCGGCGCTCCGTGGTTCGTGAGGAACGTTGACCTACACGACGACCTGGGCCTCGAATCAATTCGGAAATACATGAAGTCAGCGTCGGAACGATACTTCGATAAGGCTATGCGTCATGATAATCGCCTTATCGTTGCCGCCGCTGACTACTCTCCGAATCCTGATCATGCAGGAGCCAGTCACCGTCGACGCCCTAGACACGTCCTTACGGATCCATCAGATCCAATAACCTTTGCATTAGATGCCTTCAGCTCTAATACTAGGGGCAGGCTTAGGGACCACGGTAACCGTACTCGTCGAACTCGACAAAGAGGTCGACGTGCAACCTAACCCATGCATCAGCCCGCTGAGTTTCTCGCCGGATCTTCTCAGCGGGTCGCGATTCCGATCCGGTAGTAGATTCATTCGCGAAGCAGCTACTCTTGAGTTGTTAGGTCTCCTTCGGAGGCGCTCGGGTAGCTGTTAGCAAATCCAACCCCTCCTGGCTGAGCCTTTGCTCGCCCACCTGTCCTGGTGAAACTGGAAAGGCCTTCGGGCCACCAGTAAACTTTCAACCATAAAAAAAAAAAAAAATAAAAAAAAAAAAAAGCTCTTTCTGTCACTGGTCCATAAACTACCAGTCGATTTGTACATAGATTCGTAGAATTTCTAAATTCACAAACCTTCACCACACCAATTCAAATACACTATCCTATATATTATAGCAGATATATGTGGAGTTGACAGGGTTCAGTCATTTAGAATGATAAAAAAATCTGTTAATTCAAGTTGTTTTTGTGCATAATTTTATCCATTGCCATATTTGCGTGATACAAACATGCAAACTAACACATTTGTAATATTAGTAAAACTGTTTTCTTATCTTTTGATATAAACACAACGATTGTTTAATTCGCTAAGATGCTTATCAAATTTTCTCATACACAAAGAAAAGGCCTGCTCTGCCATAATTTAGCTTAATTTAAGGATTTATGCGTGGATACCTGAAAAACAACGGCTTCATTATCTCTTAACCAAATTATGCTTCTGTTAATTAGTTTCCTAATGATTTTATAAAGATTACTTAAGATAATTAATTCTGTTGTAATGTTCACAATTCCAAATAATATTGATAGCCGTCAAGTTAATGGTGATAAGCTGTTAATTTTAAAGCGCATTGCAATTTATATTAGACAAATGTCGTCATATTTTAATTTCATTCGAATTTTAGTTAAATGCTATTTTAATTGTAATTTTTATACCTTATTAACTAATATTTAGTGATGAAATTACGACATCTGTTTTTATCTTCATGAGGATTAAAACTAAGCCATGCAGAACGCATGCTGACTAAAACATAACTCTGTTTAAGAAAAAAAATTAAATTGTCTCTGACCAATTATGTTCATAAAATGAGATGTTTTTATTTTTTATTTTATATCGTACCCTAATAAACGTACATACGTACGTATATATATTCCCGACCACATCCCGACAATGTACTTCACGTGTCTTGGCGCTGTAAAAAGCTCACGAAATTACCTTACCTACTTTGGCGTCTACATCGGCTCCCTTCAAAGATTATGTATTCCCATAAAAAATAAGTATCGGTAATAAATATAGAACTCGTATCAGGAAAATACTCTTTTGAGGAAGACCCGAATATGTTAAGAGTATCTAAACATATTCTATAGATAAACAATCTGCGAAGGTACTGCATTATTATTTTAAGTTGTTTATTGCTCTTCGATCTAACCATTATACGATTATTTTTTGTGTAATCGGGATCATCGAAGTCCAAATCCAAGTTCAACCGATTAAAGCTCCCTGATACTCAACACCCCGTGCACGAGCTTCAGATGAGACTGAACTCCCCAAGGCAAACTGGTGGCAAGACGAAGTCTTTGACACGGAACCTTTTTTTTTTTCTTTTCGGGTAGAGGGCCGAACCTCCTACGAGGTCCCCGCGCAAAAGGGGCGCGCGGGGTATATGAGACTCAACGATCTGCATGGTGTTGTGAGCAGACCGCGGGCCCAAGGATTTTAGGGCCCACCCACTAAACGACTCCCCTGCACTCTTACACCCGACGTCCGATCCCCTCCGAGGTCAGAACCCGGATGAGGTAGGGGGGTTACCGCGGTCAACACTACAACCAGACGGCGCGGCTCACCCCAAGGACGCCCAGCCGACGGAGCCTTCGAGGCGAATCGAAGGCTCTGAAACGTCGGCCGTCTCGGTACGGCAGCCCGTCGGGCCGCCCAGACGGTGCCGCTGGTGTCCCGGAATACCCCGCTGGACCAGAACCAGCCTGCCGGGTCGGGACGCGAGACGCCGTCGACCGGTCGCTTTATTCACTCCACGGCAGCGCGCTAGAGTGCTGGTAGCGCGCCGCGCGGCCTCACCCCCCTCAGGTCGCCCCTTGACCTTCACCGGGGGGAGGCCGCTACCTACAGGGGCCGGGACGTACGGGCGTATTCCCGCCTCCGGCCCCCGGTTGACACGGAACCTTTCGGGTAGAGGGCCGAACCTCCTACGAGGTCCCCGCGCAAAAGGGGCGCGCGGGGTATGTGAGACTCAACGATCTGCATGGTGTTGTGAGCAGACCGCGGGCCCAAGGATTTTAGAACCCACCCACTAAACGACTCCCCTGCACTCTTACACCCGACGTCCGATCCCCTCCGAGGTCAGAACCCGGATGAGGTAGGGGGGCTACCGCGGTCAACACTACAACCAGACGGCGCGGCTCACCCCAAGGACGCCCAGCCGACGGAGCCTTCGAGGCGAATCGAAGGCTCTGAAACGTCGGCCGTCTCGGTACGGCAGCCCGTCGGGCCGCCCAGACGGTGCCGCTGGTGTCCCGGAATACCCCGCTGGAGCAGAACCAGCCTGCCGGGTCGGGACGCGATACACCGTCGACCGGTCGCTCTATTCACTCCACGGCAGCGCGCTAGAGTGCTGGTAGCGCGCCGCGCGGCCTCACCCCCTCAGGTCGCCCCTTGACCTTCACCGGGGGGAGGCCGCTACCTACAGGGGCCGGGACGTACGGGCGTATTCCCGCCTCCGGCCCCCGGCTCGACGGCGACGGATCGGTGCGGAAAGGGAAGAGCTCTCCCTCTCTCGCTCCGCCGCCTCCTTCTGCGAGATGGTGGACTCGCAGAAGTCGAGCATCGCCTTCCAGGACGCGTCGCTGCCGAGCATCGTAGCCACGACGCGCGGCAGCGAGAGGTCCTCTCCAATGACCGCGACGAGGGCGGCGCGTTGCTCGTCAAATCCAGAGCAACGCGCCAATGTGTGTTCCGCTGTGTCTTCCTCGTCGCGGTCCGCGCAGTGGTGGCACTGCGCCGTCGGTTCCCTTCCGGCTATCTTAAAGAGGTACCGGCCAAAACACCCATGGCCGGTCAACATCTGCGTCAGCCGGAAGGTGAGGCATCCGCGGTCGCGGCCCACCCAGTCCGCGAGAACCGGGCGGACCGCCTCGACGGTACGGAGGCCGGCCGACGGGTCCGCCAAGCGGCGAGACCACGCCTCCAGCACGGACCGCCGAGATTGGAGCCTCCGCGCTCGAACTACTCCTTCGCCGGGGCGCCCTTCCCCCCTAGAGCGGAGGTCGCTACGCCACCGGTAATCGGCAGCGAGCGCCTCCGCCTCCAGTTTGGCGCCCACGCAGCAACAGCGGCCGCCTCCATCAGCAACTCCTTGTTCATCCGTTTCAAGGCCCACCTGGGGAACGAACGGGGCGCACCTTGCGGGAGCTCCTCCTCGCCGCGGGCGCCCGCGGCTGACGACGATGACAAGGAGGAGGCGGAGAGCTCGAATCGGACGTATCTGTGGTCCGAGAGCGTCTCCGCCCCCTCGAGTACGCGCCAGCCGCGGGTGCGGCGCACGGCGGACGGGGACGCGAACGTCACGTCCACGTGAGATTCCCCGTTCCACCGCACGCAAGTCGCGACCGTGCCTCTGTTTAGGAGACAGAGGCCGGTCGCGATCGCCCACTCCGAAAGGGCCTCGCCTCGCGCATCCGTGCGGGGGGAACCCCAAGCCGTGCACTTGGCATTGAAGTCCCCCGCGACGATGACAGGGCGGGACCCGAGGCGGTGTAAAAGCGCCTCGAGCCCGCCCAGAAACCGCTCGAACTCGGCGAGGCTCCTGTTCGGAGAAAAGTACGCCCCGATCACAACGGTCCCGTCGATCCTAGCCGCGACGTACCCGGGTCCCCTGGCCACCATTTCCAAGGGGGGTAACGCCGCGGACTGTCTCAACACAATGGCCACGGAGCCGTCGACGTCCCCCATCCAGCAGTCCTGGTCGGTGGGGACGAAGTACGGCTCCGCAGCGACAGCGACGTCGATTGACCACTCCGCCATGGTGTGGACGAGGAGATCCTGTGCCCTGGCGGAGTGGTTCAAATTACTTTGAAGGAAGCGATGGACACAACCCATTACGGGGCTACGTCCATCGCTCCCTCGTCTGTCCCGCCCTGCGGCTCGACAACAGCCGCGGCGGGAACTGACTCGCCGGCTGCCCTTGTTGCAGCCGGCTTCTTTTTCTTTCCGCCCCTCCTCGTTTTTGTAGAGGAGGGGGTGGACTTGCACGCCGGGCCCCCGGCCCGGTGGTCGGCCTTCCTTTTAGCCGCGTCGCACAAGACGCAGTGCGGCGCGGCTGCGGTGCAGGAGGCTGCCTTGTGCTGTTGCTGTTGAGGTTTGATTTTTATTACACGATGTTATTCCTTCACCGTGGAAGTCAATCGTGAACATTTGTTAAGTACGTATTTCATTAGAAAAATTGGTACCCGCCTGCGGGATTCGAGCATCGGTGCATCGCTAGATACGAATGCACCGGACGTCTTATCCTTTAGGCCACGACGACTTCAAAAGCTACGCTCCTTTTAGGATAAAAGCCGAGCCACAAGCTAATCCCGATTAATGCGTTTAAGCTATGAGGCCATCACTCCTATACGGGGGCAGATCGCGAACTTGTGCTCAGCGGTGTTTAAATCACATCTGCCCTAGTCTTTCTGGTACTTCCCGCCACCTATTCTCAGTCAGTATTTGCACCAGATAGTAATTGAACAGAATCTTTGGTCACGATTAGAGAAGTCTCCGAGTACAGAACGAATCATAACTTCACTCCCGGTTGGGCTTTCCGTGCTTGGAAAATACTAATACTAGGACGTACCACTTCCCTGGTACGGTCGTTGGGCCACTGGTAATTTAACAACGAGGGAAAACAACGAGTGCCTTCGAAACCCAGAGCGGTATCCTCGCCACCGCTTGTTGCCTCAAAAGAGATGGTACTGTAACCTCTAAAAGCTAACCCAGATGTAGAGGTAGCACGTCAATATACTTGGTCAGATTTTTTATTTATTGCTTATATGGGTGGAAAAGCTCACAGCCCACCTGGTGTTGGTCCAATGATTACTGGAGCCCTTGAACATCTACAACGTAGATGCGCCACCCACCTATAAGTTCTAAGATCTCAAATATAGTTACAGCGGCTGCCCCACCCTTTAAACTGAAACGCATTACTGCTTCCCGACAGAAATAGGCAGGGTGGTGGTACCTACCCGCGCGGACTCACAAGAGGTCCTACCACCAGTAATTACGCAAATTATAATTTTGCGGGTTTGATTTTTATTACACGATGTTAATCCTTCACCGAGGAAGTCAATCGTGAACATTTGTTGAGTACGTATTTCATTAGAAAAATTGGCACCGGCCTGAGTTTCACCGGTTCCCCGGTGTTAGTTAGAAGCTATCGTCGAGGCCTGTAAAACCAGAAGGCTTGCGATTTTTTTTTTTTTTTTTTTTTTTTTTTTTTTTTATAACAAGTAAGAGGCAAACGAGCAAGACGGGTCACCTGATGGTAAGTGATTCACCGCCGCCCACGGTCACCAGCGTTTACGCCAGTGCGTTGCCTACCCTTCAGATAAGAATATGCTCTTTTCTTGAATAACCCAATGTCGCAGTTGTTGGGGAAGACCGCTGATGGCAACGAATTCCAGAGATTTACTGTGCGTGGCAGAAAACTGTTTTTAAAACGCATTGTAGTGGAACGCCAACCATCCAGATGGTGCGGATGATAGTTCCGGCGAGACGATCGGTTGCGAAAATCAGCGGCTTCTATTAAATTGAACAACTCCTCGGAACACTCCCCATTGTAAATTCTGTAAAGTATGCATAGGGAAGATAAATCCCTACGCAGTGCCAAAGGATCTAGCCGATCGGTAAGTACAGGATCGTCGACAATCCGAGATGCCCTACGTTGAATTCGGTCAAAGGGAGATAGCTGATAACCCGGAGCCCCGGCCCAAAGGTGGCAACAATACTCCATGTGAGGCCGCACCTGCGCCTTATACAGCTTAAGGCGGTGAGCCGGCTTGAAGTACTGTTTGGCCCTGTTGAGTACTCCGAGTTTTTTGGAGGCCATTTTAGCCTTGCTCTCCAAATGACCGCCAAACTGGACAACACTCGAAATGTCTACGCCCAGAATGCCCATGTTCGGCTTGGCACAAAGGTGAGTGTTTCCGAAGAGTGGCGATGCGACAAAGGGGGCTTTTTTAGCGGTAAACGCGCAAACTTGAGTCTTAGAAGGGTTAAACTGGACTAGATTTAGTCCCCCCCAATCGGAAATCTTCACAAGGGATGATTCGATTTCAGACACAAGTTTGTTCCGACACTCATCGACGTGATCCCGAGAGATATTGCTGCGGCCGAAATACAGTGCATCCACGGTACTGTCATCCGCATAGCAATGAATGCCACTGGTATGCAACAAATCATTGATATGCAGAATGAACAATGTCGGGGATAACACGCAGCCTTGGGGAACACCAGCATTTACGGTCCGGGGGTCCGAGCATGAGCCGTCTACGACGACTTTAACTCTCCGTTCCGCAAGGAAACTGCCGATCCACCTACAAAGTCTCTCAGGAGGCCCATAGGAAGGAAGCTTCGATAGTAAGGCTTTATGCCAAACCCGATCGAAGGCTTTCGCAATGTCCAAACTAACGCCTAGTGCCTCACCCCTACTCTCAACCGCCTGCGCCCAACGGTGAGTTAGTAAAGCCAAAAGATCACCAGCTGATCGGCCTTTGCGGAAGCCATATTGGCGGTCGCTGATCAGCTGGTGCTCTTCCAGGTAGCCCATGAGCTGGCGGTTGATTATGGATTCCATAATTTTGGAGAGCAAGGAGGTGATAGCGATAGGCCTGTAGTTGGACGGATCTGAGCGGTCGCCTTTTTTAGGGATCGGGTGTACTAGAGCCGTCTTCCATGAATGTGGGACAACGCCGAGGACATAAGAGTGTCTGAATAAGCGCGTTAAAACCGGTGCCAGCTCTGGAGCACACACCTTCAGCACAATAGGAGATATTCCATCGGGCCCACTCGACTTGTTGACATCCAGGGAGAATAGTGCTTTCCGCACAGCACACTGTGTGAAGCGGACGTCCGCCATTGTGGTTTCACACCTCGGGATGGTAGGAGGAGTGTTCCCCCTGTCGTCAAGAGTCGAGTTTTCCGCAAAGATAGAGCCAAGAAGATCGGCTTTCTCCCTTGCGGAATAGGCCAATGAACCATCCTCCCCACGCAAAGGTGGAAGCGTCGACCGACAGAAATTACCCTGGACAGCCTTGGCGAGAGACCAGAACGCACGAGAGCCAGATGGCAGGCGCGCCAGTCTCTCGCCAATTCTCCCAACGTAATTTGACTTTGCCAATGCAATTTGCTTCTTAAAGAACCTGGAAGCAGAGTTGTACTTCTTCTTGAGTGAGTCAGAGTTTACATCCTTAGCGGCCTTTGCCATAGCCCAAGCCTGGTAGCATTCCCGCTTGCGACGATGTGCGTCACGGCAGGACCCACCAAACCAGGGCCGAGACCTGCCACCGACAGGCACTGCTGAGCTAGGAACAAACAATTCCATGCCCTGCAGCACGACGCCGGCAACCGAGTCAGCGCAGGTGCTAGGATCCTCTGACTTGAAGCAAATCTGCCCCCATGGGTAGGATGCAAAGAAAGAGCGCATCCCGTTCCAGTCTGCTGACCTGTAGTGCCAAACACGTCGTCTACCAGATGGAAGTGGTTGTGACGAGACGGTGAGAGGCACCACGCTCCGAACTAGGCAATGGTCCGATGACCCGAGAGGAGCATCGACCCATACCCGAATGGGTTCGGGGCGAGAGGTCAGCAGAAGGTCCAATAAGGAAGGCGAATGGTCTTCCACATCCGGCACACGTGTGGGAGAAGGTACCATCTGCGTCAGACCATTGGCAATGGCAAAATCGTGAGCAGACCTTCCCGCATGGTCAGTACGTGTTGACCCAAGCCAGTCAGAGTGGTGGGCATTAAAGTCGCCCAAAACCACAATTTCTGCGGTAGGAATCTGCTCAAGTATTCTGTCAGTGGACACCTGCAGGTGCTCGAAGAGCCGGTCAATTTCCGAATTTCCGCTATGAGACCTGTAAAGGCACGCGTAGACGCGAATGTGATCCTCACAATCGACGCGCACCCAAAGGGTCGACAGGTCTCTGCCTTCAAGACTGCTGAGCCTACGGTAACAAATTCCCTCCCTGATGTACACACACACGCCGGCGCGTGGCACAAAAATGTGCTCCAGGCTATAGGCCGGGTACTTTAGATATGAAGTGTCAGTTGGGGAGGAAATCTGCGTCTCCGTCAGGAAAAGCAAATCTGGCCTTTCCGTCTCGAGATGGTGGTGGACGGCATTTAAGTTCGAGTGAAGTCCCCTGATGTTAGAAAAATCCACTGCTAAAGTGGAGGGGGACTTTCTCGTTATTGGGCTCAGTTTGCACCCAGCAGCTGTGATAAACGACGCTTGATGTGCCCCCCCAGAATACGATGGGCAGCCTGAGCCAGAGCGAGAGGATAGCATCTCTCGCTCTCGCTCAGAGAGGGATTCTCCAGTCTCTAAGAGACTGGTACCCTCCTGGGGTATTTTATTTGTATCACTCGTCGCCATCACAAAAATCAAAAATAGCATAAGGGGTGGGGAAGGAAAGGGAAGGAGAAAGGTCACAGAGGGTGAGGAATTGTGGGACAGGGAATAAAAAGACAGGAAGGGGCCAACTGATACTCATTCCCACACGCAACGCAACAGTCCCTAGAAAATCTGTTGCGATACGTGTAGTATAATGAAAGTGCCAGTTGCTATTTGGGCCCCGAGGTAGAGGGATAAGGGCACCGGGACTCTCACTCACCAGTCGAAACGCGGTGGCCTCTAGGAGGCCCCCACTTCACGCTGATTTTCTGTGAGAGGGTAGTGTTTCACCGGTCGATCCTGCCCACCTACGTGCTACAGCGAACTGCAGACTTGGATCTACTACTCTTACCAAGATTTACCAAGCGCTACTTCGAAACACAGTCTTCTGATCTATGATCCATGAGATTGCATGTGAAAATGTCAAAGACGCAAGTTAAAACCACTAAACAAGAGCCGCGAGCTCTCGTGGTCTCGATAATGATAAAAATAAACGTTCTTCAATGAGTTTTAACGAACCAACAAAGTAGAGCTCTTACTTTGAAACTTACTGTAGCTTTGACAAAGCATTCTTCCGTAATTAAGATACCAAAATGTGAAGTATCTTATTAATTTTGGTAATTGTTGAAACTCTCCTTTGAATTGTTTTCTATGTGTATTATTTAGCTTTGTAGATACCTGTACACTAGCTTAATTAAAATATGAACTCACTTTGTTTCGTTCTCTGACATATTTTGATAAACTTTTAGAAACTGTTTTTATAGTCTCATCCAGTTTTAAAATCTTTTCAATTATTGCCAGTTGAATTTTAGTAATGTTTTATCGTAAAATACGAGTATGTTCGAGAACTCGTTTTAGTAATGTAATTACTTAGATAAATTGGTTTTTGAATTTCGAATCAGTAACATCATTTGGTAAAACTACTACGTATTTTAGCCATTAGTCCCCACGGTCGATCATTTGTTTTAATTTTTTGTTTGACATTTTGAAACTACAATCGCAGTTAGTAATTTAATGTGTCAACACCAAGTATAATTGAATTTAATCTAACAGTTATTCTAACATAGCACAAAGGTCGCACCCGAATGAGCTACGACTTCATTCAATCAAACATGATTAAACTAAAGTTTGGACTAATGGACCTTGAAATGGCGTATTTTTTTAATCTAACTATTTTAATAAAAATATGTGAAAAGTTAGACATCAATAACATGATTAACATTTTATAATAAAACCTTTCTATAGCTTTTTTTATTTTTTTATTGCCCTTGTAGGCAGATGAGCATACGGCCCACCTGATGGTGAGGGGCAGAGCCAAGCCGCTGCCTACCTCTCAATACTCTCCACAAGCCTCGTTTGAAGAAGGACATGTCATAGCGCTCAGATGTCATAGTGCTTAGATGTATATATATATATATATATATGTCGGCACACATCAGGGATGGCTGAGCGCTAGTTTCGTCATCACTCCTATTCGATTGAACTCAGCTTAGTCAATAAAACTTTTCAATAACAAATATTGAAACTCAACACACACAACTTTCACAATGACAGGGTAAACCGACAGTTTCGTTCCACATACCGACAGACCGACTGACTGACTGACTGACTGAGACTCACTGACTGAGACGGACGGAATCACTGTCTGACACGGAATGCCACGACTCTGTCCACGTACCGCCATTTTATACTGTGGCGTTACGGAGTCTACTCTTCATTTTGTGATATTTATCAAAACAACATTTCATCATTTAAAATAATAATCAAAACCACCGTCTTAATATTACTAAAAGTCGTTATCCACGACAACTAAAAGTCGTTATCCACGACATATATATATGTCGGCGGTGTCAGGGATGGCTAAGCGGTAGTTTACGTCATCACTCGTATTTGGTTGAACTCAGTTTATAAAAAGTCAATAAAACCTTTTGAATAATAATTATTGAAACTCAACACACACAACTTTCACAATGACAGGATAAACCGACAGTTTCGTTGCACATACCGACAGACCGACTGACTGACTGACAGAGACTCACTGACTGAGACGGACGGAATGACTGTCTGACACGGAATGCCACGACTCTGTCCACGTACCGCCATTTTATACTGTGGCGTTACGGAGTCTACCCTTCATTTTGTGATATTTATCAAAACAACATTTCATCATTTAAAATAATAATCAAAACCACCGTCTTAATATTACTAAAAGTCGTTATCCACGACATATATATTATATCTTGGCAGTTGTATCTTCTTTAATTTAACTACCTCGAGAACCTACAGGAGAAGAAAATACAAAAGAAGAAGAATATATTAGTATATTAGCACTCTACTCCGACGTACGTAGTTTTTAAAAAGGACAAAAAAAAACACATTTTCAGTTCTAATAATTGCAACGTTGGGATAGCGCAAGGTGGACTCCAATTAACAAAATCACACCGACCAAAGCCCTCTTTGACAGTAGTTTAGAAAACGCTCAACGAAGCAGCCTATATGAAACAAGGAGTGATCTACTGGCTCGAAAAACACTGCACTGAGATACCGTACTACAAAATCCAAACTTCATTCATACATTTGGGAAACTACTTAGCATGATCGTTCAACATTAAGAAGAATACTGTATACCGTCAAAATAAAAATAAACAAAAATAATAAATGAACGATCTCAATTTTTAGCACTTCTTTTAGCACTCTCGAAATATTGAATTTCATCTATTTCGTTTTATTAGCGACCTTTTTTCTTTCTAATTTCACATGTAATGTGTATCTGCAAATTATTGTGTTCTTTTTATCATGACCCTTGTCAAAATAATAAAAAGCACGAGTATACTTTATGTTCATATTCAAAGGAATGATTGCTGCGTAGAACAATGAAAAAAAAAACAAGTACTTTTAATATCCGCTGTGTACATATTATAGAACACATTATAGTATTGCATAGGTAGCAATATTTTGTGCACAGGCTCACGAAATTAAATTTTTTTTTATAGCTTAGATGGGTGAACGAGCTCACAGCCCACCTAGTGTTAAGTGGTTACTAGAGTCCATAGACATCTAGAACGTAAATGCGCCACCCCCCTTGAGATATAAGTTCTAAGGTCTCAAGTACAACGGCTGCCCCACCCTTCAAACCGAAACGCATCACTGCTTCACGGCAGAAATAGGCAGGCAGGGTGGTGGTACCCACCCGCCCACTCAATTGTCGGTATCTTGCGTTAGAATATCCTACGAATAAGAATATTACTTAAATTAATGCTTTGATTGGTTTTGTTCTGTCCCTGATAGTCTTTTCCTGCCCTTTGAGAATGCGGTACAATGTGATAATTTGATGGAAATATTGTTCTAATTGTTCGTTCAAGCACACAATTTGCACTCCTTCACTTTGATATACCAACCCCTCCCCACGAATAGCTCTCGATTCGAATGAATCCGGATTTTTATTAATATCACACGCGCCTTGTAAGCTCATATTTGAATGTGTAACGTTTTTGACCTTGCAAAAACTGTTTATGTTTTTAGATAAAGACTTCTTTACGTATACAGTTTTAAAAAAAAATATGTTTTCGGTATCCTCACGAGCTATCTGAAATTAAATGGTTACCGAAGTTTATAGACATGCCAATGAGAAATCGACGCCATCCACCTTAAAATGGGTTTATATCTTGATTTTGTTGTATAACGGCTGTGCGTGCAACCCCTCGAATATGCGAAGTAGTCGTAGCCTAAAAGGTAAGACATCAGGTGCATTCGTATCTTACGATGATCGAATCCCACAGGAAAGTACCAATTTTTGTAATGAAATACGTACCTAAAAATGTTAGCGATTTACTTCCACGGTGAAAGAATAACATCGTATAATAAAAATCAAAACCGCAAAATTATAATTTGCGTAATTACTGGAGGTAGGACGTCTTGTTTGTCCGCACGGGCAGGTACCACCACCCTGCCTTTTTCTGCCGCGAACCAGTAATGCGTTTCGGTTTGAAGGGCAGCTGTAGGCGTAGTACTGTAAAAATTGAGACCACAAAATTCATATCTCAAGGTAGGTAGTGACATTTACGTTGTAGATGTCTATGGGCTCTGGTAGCCGCTGAACATCAGGTGGGCTATGGGCTCGTCCACCCATCTAAGCTATGAAAAATAAATAAATAAAATGTCGCATTACTACTGCTTAGCGCTATAAACAGGCAGCATAGTGATACTTTTAGTATTTTCTTGGGTTTGCGCGCGCCGTAGACCTATAATACTATGCCAGTGGACAAATAATATTATAATATAATGACAGTAAAAAACTCGAGATTAAACCGTAAAATTAGTTTTAATTATAGTGGCACTTGCCTGGGAGGATTCATAATTCAAATGCTGCTAGTAAAAATCCTTTAAATTTCCAATGAAACTAATCAAAACTTCATAGACAATGAGCCAATTCGAAACCTAAGCCATTAAAAGTCAGATTTCCACTCAAATCTAATTTAAAATTTGATTATTTTAAAAATAGTACATACAAATTATAAAGTGATATTGAACTTAAAACCCTAGGGATGAACGGAATCATCGCATTCTCGCTGTAATTATAAATTTTTATTAATTTTTCATTTTAAACTGAGATATCAAAAAATATACGGTAAAATTAAAAGTATTTGAAATTATTATTAACAGTGAAGATTTCACGCGATATTAGACTCTCCGACTATGAATTAAAAGATAAGTGCGTTCAACCAAAAATAAAACACAAATACAGTGGCACTCACGTCGTGATTTAACACCACGTAAACCGTGTGCTTGTTCTCACCCGTCTATGCAATAACACAAAACTTTTGCTAATACTATAACCATTAGCTATCCCACTATACATATTATATTTCCTACTGTTCATTTATAGCGTATCTATCACGAAATAAAATGAGACCGCCAAAAATCTGAATCGAGCTAACTTACAAAATAAGTTTGGATTTAATATCATTTGCCGAGTAACAGCAAAACCGCGCGGTGGAAGATCTTCCCTTTATAATTTGGTATTGTCCCTCCCTAAGTTCCTCTATTTCTCCACATAATTTTTATCTTGATCACTTGCGGTAAATTGTGTTTGTCCTTCTTAATTACAAAGCGAAACAATCATGCGTTTTGTTCTCGAGTGCATAGTAACAATTATCCCGATTCAACTGAAGCTGTGACGTAATTTCCCAAGGTGGACAATGCACTGAGAGTTCGTCTGTCGGTATGCAAATATTATGTAGTAGATTATATGTTCACTATGGAACATAAAGCTAAGCTGTAGTATAATAATTTATGTTTATATACCTGGGATTCTTAAAGCTCATCAATGTTATCTAATATTTTCTTCAGCTTTAAATGTTATAATACATGAGACGCCGAGAGATCTTTGGAAATGTACTAATCTCAAATAGATCAAATTACTTAAATCACACAATAATTGCGCGAAACGAACTTCGAAGAAAATGATTTTGTTATAATATTCTAGATTTTTCGTTTAAAAGTTTAATTTTTTGATTAGCTTACGGCATAAGATTATACCATTTATCTGTCCTTAATCACTTGTGGATCCTCAAACGAATATCGAAGTACTTATATTTTAAAAGTGAATCGTGTCAATTCTTAAATTAAAATAAGTAAATTTTTAATTTGTTTATGTATTATTTTTCCATAATTTACAATTGGTATTAATTTATAAAGATCCATGTCAACTGTGAGGTGAGTGAGGTATTTATACGTTTTCTATAGATATCATATGTAATTTACTACGTGGACATAAAATTATGTTTCCCGAAAGTGTCTTGAAAATGTTTTCCGCACTATCCGCAATGTAAAATTTAGAAAAGAGTAAATGTTTTTTCAATGAATTTATTAGAGGTCAAGATGAACTAGGCATGTATGTTTAAAAAAAACTAATAAACATACAAAAAGCCTAGTTCAGAACGGCTATGATGGCTTCCGTTGCAAAATTAATGAAAATAATGTTAAACTAGCTTAAAGTAGGGACTCCCGTTTGTGGTTTTAAACTCCGGTCTATTTTGAGGAGAATACTAATAATCAGGGAAAAGTATACCAATAATTAATATGATAATTCAAGCTCATTCAGGCTAATAGCAAAATTCTATTGACCCCATTAAAATTAAATTAAAAAATCAAACTCATATTCACTGGTGCTAGGACCTCTTGTGAGTCCGCACAGGTAGGTACCACCACCCTACCTATTTCTGCCGTGAAGCAGTAATGCTTTTCGGTTTGAAGGGTGGGCAGCCGTTGTAACTATACTTGAGACCTTAGAACTTGTATCTCAAGGTGGGTGGCGCATTTACGTTGTAGATGTCTATGGACTCCAGTAACCACTTAACACCAGGTGGGTTGTGAGCTCGTCCACACAAACAAAAAAATAAATAAATAAAAATCTATTTTTTGCGGCATACTTACACGTGACAATTTTAAATTGAATAATTATTTAAAGTACTTATTTATTATTTATGAAAATTATAAATTAAGAAATAATAGAACTCATCAATTAATTAAAAATATTAATTTCCACAAAACGATAAAAAAAATGAGTTGATCTTACCTATGTAGATTACTAAATGTCCAATCAGTACAGAATCACTGTGAATAACTTAGTTAACTGCAAATAGTGTGTGTATCAGAATAAAATCTAAACCAGTTTACAACAATAAATGGCACAACGTTCAAATCACTGAGCACATTGTATTTGTCGACTACGGCGTAGCAAAAACGTGTAGGCGTCTACGAAGAGCTACGGACTGGCAAGCTTTTCGAGGTCCCGCGCGCAACTGAGCTCTGAACGATGGACGATTGCACTGCACCGCTAAGATCGACGCCCGGATACAAATCTTCCGCATCCTTCGAATCATCTCATTTTGGGTGCAACAAAGAAATATTTAAATAGATTTACGCACGCATTGTATACAAAAACTACATTTAAAAAAGGACACTTGTGTATTTGTTACAGCTTTTTAATGTTGAAGTCATTTCTCAGTTTTATTGAAATTTTTATCTGGAATTACGCACTTATTAAGTGTAAACGAAATGAACCTCAGGTAATTTTAAATTTGTGTAATTACTGTTCTCTTGTCTGTTGTCTTATATAATAAGTTCCGACGGATGGGTACCACCACCACCACTCTGCTTGTATCCGGCAGTCGTACGTTCTGTCTTGGGTTGATAGATGAGTTAGATATTAATTAACGGAATTGAGATTTTGACCTCATACCTCAAAGTGAAAGGCGGCATTCACATTATAACATTATCAGGCTCCAGTAACAACTTAGCACCAGCTGCTCTATGTGTTCGTTCACAGATTTATGCAATAAAATAATGAAACGTGGTTCAACGACTTTCATTTGAATAATTTTATACTGTCTTTCCGTTCACTGGCGTTTAGACCTGTTTATTAATAAGGATATACAATGTTTTATTCATGCATCGCTCACTTAGAATATTATTATATTTTTATCATATTATTATTATAATTATATACAAATTAAATTGTCTCATTAGTGTCATAGTTGATGACTCCAAATACTTTATAGAGGAGGCCAAGTTTGATTTCCAAACAAAATCAGCTTCTAATTTATAGATAGAGTACGAGAAAGAGACATTTGTTTTATTTTACATTTGTTTTACTGGTGGTAGGACATCTTGTGAGTCCGTACGGGTAGGTACCACCACCCCACCTATTTTCTGCCGTCTCGAGGTGGGTGGCGGCAATTATGTCGCAGATGTCTATGGGCTCCGGTTACCACTTAACACTAGGTGGACTATGAGCTCGTTCAACCATCTAAGCTATGAAAAAAAACTTATATACAAAACGTATTACACAAGCTTAGCTCTATTACCAATATTTTACGTTATTTAAAATCCTATCAAATTGAAGCTTCACGCACTTTTAATGCTTTAAAGTTCTCTCATTTTAATTAAACCTATACATGTGAATGTAAATGTTTGATCTCAGAGATTATACCTCGAGTAAGGCTGAACAAGAAGATAATTGTAATGACTGTTTGTGTATAAATATGTCTGAATTCATCAGAGCCGTAGCGCCGTACCGCAAGACAAATAAAATTCCATTACAATATTAAAGGAAATCCCTAAAGCCAACGGTGGCTTTATGAAAGAATTTAATAATAAAGAGCAGAATATTATTCAATTTTTTTTTTCTGAAAACAAAGATGGAGCTGGATGAAAGTCAGTCCACCTGGAGCTCGGGGGCTAGTCGAATTTATTAGCATTCAAATGATTTATAACTAGCGAGCGGCAGCTGAATATTTTCTGATTCATCTTAAATTAAATTCTTTCTTTCCTTTGGCCGGATTTCATTAAGGGTAGCGAAATGCCGCGGCAATGAAAAGATCATCTGAAGCGTGGCGCCAACGCCCGAACAACCTCGCATCAAGGCAAACATATCGTCGTCACTTTAAATAAAATAAAAACTTTTACAATTCTTGTGTAATTTTTTTTTTACTTTCACTAAACTGTATTACAGTTTGTCAACAACTTTTTTTTATTGCTTAGATATGTGGACGAGCTCACAGCCTACCTGGTGTTAAGTGGTCACTGGAGCCCATAGCCATCTACAATGTAAATGCGCCACCTACCTTGAGATATAAGTTCTAAAGTCTCAGTATAGTTACAACGGCTGCCCTGCCCTTCAAACCGAAACGCATTACTGCTACACAGCAGAAATAGGCGGGGTGGTGGTACATACCCGTGTAGACTCACAAGAGGTCCTACCACCAGAAAAAATTACCGAAGTTTACCGAATAAGTTTACCGAAAAAAAAACACCAATATTTTGTTCGTTGTATTTGATAATAATACACCTAAATGTATATACCTATAGTTATATAATAGGTATATACCTATAGGTATATATATAGTTATATAATAATTATAATTCAGTTATAAAATGGTTGATGCGTGCGGTCAAATTGCACATGTGGCGCGCAAGGCGTAAGTTATTCTTGCATCCGATTGCGAGCTTCGGAAATATGAGCTAACCTTTTCGCATTATTGAAGATTAAAATTATTTTCCATTTATATACCTCGCACACCCTGTATAATAAATCAAATTAATTATTTTTCCACTAACAAATTATTTCACGAATATTCAATTTAATGCGTTTCGTTTGTGTCATTTAATTTACGGTGAACGACCACAATATCAGTCGCATGAATTCGTCTCCAGTTTATTTCAAAGCATAAAACGGGAGCAGAGCAATGAACAATGCCGATCCTGTGTTTAGCTGCACATGTACGTACGCTCCCTGGGAAGTCTCCGTCATTAAATTCACCGTCCCTTTATGCGTTTTCGACTTCGTTAACTATAGAGAACTCTGCAACAGAAATGGGCCGCCATTTCGCAACATCACTTTGCATAAACAGTCCCATTAAAATTTAATTGCTCCCTCATATCATGTTACGGTTAAATTGTAACACGTTGTAATTTAAGTCTGCCAGCGTAATTAGTGAAGATACAATTGTATCGTGGAGACGCAAACCTTAGTGTTGCAGCAATATGTATACTTTATTTGTTGGTTTAGTATTGAACAGAGTTTATTCTATGTCTAATGTCATTCAAAATATTTCCTTAGCTTGTTTCAGTACAATACAATGCCATAAAATAAATAACAAACATCCGTGACCTTATAGGTAAGACGGCTAATTCACTTGTATCTAAACATATACATGTACTCTAATTTGAACTCTGGTTATATCTAACTGATCAGGTTTTAATATACTATTTCTAAGTAATTAAAAATTTACCTAGTGTCTAACAAGTGTACCTGTAGTAAAGATAAATTCGTAAATACATTAATTCAAGACATAACTGATAAGTTTTTATTTTTTATTTTTTCCTACCTATGCTGATAGCCTTGAGAAGCTATATCAGCTACGCCCTAACATGTAGGTGAGCTCATGGGGCTCAAACTGGAGTGTTGCTAACACTGGCCTTAGCAAGAGCAAGGGCGGATTCAGGGGGGGGTCACGTAGTCAAATTTTCGATGCGCTCGTTCCCAAACGCTTGCCATCATACAAAGTTATTATATTATATTAAATTAATTAAATATTGAAGGTATGTAGTAACATAAAATCTGTATAGTGACAAAATATATAAATAAAATCATTCATGTTCAATTAGTGGTTCATCTAAGTCCTAGAACCAGCTCAGGGGGGGATCATGACCCCATGACCCCCCCCCCTGGATCCGCCGTTGAGCAAGAGCAGTGCTTCGCAGAATCTACCACCGGATCGGAAACGCGACCCACTGAGAAGATCCGGCGAGAAACTCAGTGGGCTGTGTCTGCGGGTTAAAGTGGAAAGTAGGACTTAACATAGCAAGCAAACAAAAAAACTAATGATGACTTCTAAAAGTATACACGTATGTAATTTAAGATTTCATAAAATACAAAATAAACAATGTATTTATTTCGTCTGTTATAAACAAAACATATTAGGCTGTCTTCAATTCAACTGAAACAAACAAGAAATAACATAAAGAGATTATTATATCATATTTCAAACATTCTAGGAAGCAGTAATCCAACCCACACGGAACCCGCATATCAAGGACGTCGCCTTATTAACATACAACAAAACATAATTATTATTCCATCTTGTACTAATATCTATAATTTTATCGAGAGCATGTATTTATAGCTAGCAAAATTTCATCGACTAATGAAAGTAATTTACTGTTATTAATACAAAATACAGTACTTAAATGAATAATATTGTTTTTTTTTATAGTTTGTAGTGTGGTTAGGCTTTCAACCAGATTTTATTTTTTAGACGAGTGAACGGGATCACGTCACTAGTGTTAAGATATCACCGGAGCCTATAGATATTAATAACGAAAATGCAGCTACCCACCTTGAGGCACGAGTTCTATTATAAGTTTTAGTTTTTACAGAACCAAACCGCCCCATCCTTCAAAACTAATCACTGCATCCATTCTCCAATTTCCAACTATAGCTTTTGTATCTTAGATACCGTCCGTTGTGCAGTATGATCCTTGTCGGGTAGGGGCAGCGAGGATAAACGAATAACCAAGGCTAGTCAGAAATCCGCGAGCTTCTCATTACGTCCCTTTTAATATTGTGAACCATTTGTGCGGCATTGCTACTATGACGGAACTCATATTCTATAATTACACGTATTTTTATCGTAGCCATATTAATGAAAAAGATCTAAATGTAGTGAAAAAAAACACTAATCAATAAAAAAATGATTGAATTTGAAAAATATAATTCCATATTTTTTTTATAAAATTCACTTGAATTGATAATTTGTTGCCAGTCATATATAAATTACGTTTCAAATGGCCAGTAGATGTTATAAAACAGCAATTTCACAGGTAAACAAATATTTTAATACATATAACCGAAAGAAATTGACCATTAATATATTTGTGAAGCATTTATGTAAAAAGCATAATATTTTACGAGAAAAACGGTTTACGTACCGTTTTAACAGAATGATGCGAATTTTTTTGGGTAAGTTAGACATATTTACAACAAACAATGCTGTGTCATTGCCAGACATTAGGTATTACCATAATGAACTGACTGATAAAAAATTTCATTAGGAGATAAATTATGTTTTTGTTACACATGACTTAGGTAAAACAATGTAATTGATAAATAAAGAACTCAGTTTTAAACGAATGTTTCTCTGAAGGACATTTAGATAAATTTAACAATATTTGTATTCTCAAAAGAAAAATGAAGATTCGGGAAGAAATATATTAGAATCATATCTAATTTATCACAATTAAAATCAATCACTAATATTTAACGAAATATTTAGCTGTATCAAATCCAAACAGAGAGCACATATCATATTTCTAAGTCACAAGTTTGAGAAGGGTCCTCTAGCCTACTTTTAGGTCACATTTCGTGGTTTGGTTAATGAGCCACACACTACGACAAGCACTCTGGAACCAAAGCAGCCTGTGTCACTGCTAATGAGCCCAGACGCCCAATGACTTTGGCTTAATCCGTCATTGGACGTACGAAACAAGACAAGGTTATTAGAAATGCATATTAATGTTAACATATTCCACGACGCAACTAGATCTGTATCCAATCAATTTCATTATCCATTTGAATTATAATTGGATTGTATCATTCAAGGCAGCTTGGATTAAAAAAAAATTTGTTTAAGACAAATATAGTAAGTAGTTTTAATGAGCGTGAATTTCAATAAAAGTGAACAATGGCGTGTGTGAACTTATTGTCGTCTCTTTGTTTATTCAACGCCACATCATTATACCTTTTTCACCACAATTTTAATGAGATCTCTATACTTGAAATACACAAAACTCGAGAAGTAAAGATAATACATATAATGCACAGTCAACATCTACATGTCGTTAATTATATCTTTTATTTACACGTGTAGGTGAAAACACGAGCTTGCTGCCTTCCAATGATATACTCATACTGTTTGGAGGATAGGTTATGCTGAATTAGCACAAGTTACCATTGTCATCTCCAAGTCGAACGATTACATAAGTGTGTCAAATGTTAATGTTATCATGCCTGAGGGTTTCAGGCACCGTTTATCATCAAGTGAGCCGTGAGTTAGATAAATCTTTTTTATACCTTTAAACGAGCAATTGAATAATCTGAATGTCGGAAACGGCTCCAACAATTTTCATAAAATTTAGTATACAGGGGATTTCGGGGGCAATAATCAATCTAGCTACGATTTATTTTCAGAAAATGTTTTATTCGTGTTTTCATTAATCAACTCTTCCGGACATCTATTGGCGAATAATAATACTATTTTTTTTAACTGAGGGCAACTAACCGCTTTAAAGACACAACAAGATGACATTATCAAAAAAAAAACCGTCATCATCTAGTGTTCGTTAATAACAGTGCGTCCTAATATATTAAGAGTCAGTTAAACTACTAACAAAACCAAAGTAACTGAACAATCAATGGCATTGCCTCTTTTCATGAAATAGTTATCAATAACTCGACCAAAATTAGTCATTTTCAAGTCTCCATTTTACTTGAGTAAAATCCAGTTTACGAAATCATTTTCATAATGCTTAAGCTGGGAGTAATAAGTACTTTATCTTTATAGGATTTCATCAAGTTACCTAGGCAACTTACAGTACTCGAGGAGGCATCGTATGCCACCGGAAATATGACTACCGCTCTGTAATTGGAATGGACCGGTGCTCTAACAGGTGACGGCTTGTAGGTGGCCTCGTTAAATAGTTCAACTCGAAAGTAAAGTAAACCTTTAAAATTAATTTCCTATATAAAATGAAACACTTATTATGCCAAATTTCATTTATGAAACTTAAGTTTTAACGCTAATGCTTTCATTTGAAGTTAAATACATATTTTATTGCCTAATGAATGCCAAGAGTAAAACACATATTTTTGTAGATACACTAAAATTTATTAACAAAATCTAGGTACAGACTTTTTGGCGGGAACGCCAGGAGTGAAGTTGTGTGATTTGTTTTATTTTGTCTATTTAGTGTTTCTTCAAGTTTCAATGTGTAATAGTGGTGGTTTATTAACTGTTTAATATCTGTGAAAGTGCACAAATGAGAGAAAATGAAACAAAGCCTCTGGACGTAACTTCTCGGAATCCCAGCTTCTCGCGCAACCCCGGATCGAGTGTTCATTGTGCCCTGCACTTTATTCAGGTATTGCCTTGATCTCGCCTCTAGCATCCTACCTCTCCAAATCCTTACTCTCCAACTAAAATTAATAATAATATGAAAGTCGACAAAAGAAAAAGAGTTTTTTCGGCGGATCCCCATTCCACGTTTAATGTGGATTTCAGCAATGTCAGGGGTTTACACAGCAACCTTGACGCCGTGCATCACCACCTTGAGACGGCGCAGCCTGTCCTCTTTTTCCTGACTGAGACGCAGATATCTGCCCCGGATGATACTTCGTACCTCGAATACCCCGGCTACGCATTGGAGCACACCTTCCTGCGTAAAGCCGGGGTGTGCGTGTTTATCCGGGAGGATGTCTGCTGTCGTCGGCTTCGGGGCCTCGAGCAACGGGACCTGTCCCTCTTGTGGCTACTCGTGGACTATGGGGGCTGTACCCGAGTCTACGCTTACTTGTACAGGTCCCACAGCAGTGATGCGGGGTCAGCTCTGTTTGAGCATGTACAAGAGGGAACTGACCGCGTGCTTGAGCAGTACCCATCTGCAGAGGTGGTGGTCCTTAATGACTTTAACGCTCATCACCAGGAGTGGTTGGGGTCCAGAACCACTGACCTCCCGGGTCAGGCTGCCTACGATTTCGCCTTGTCCTACGGCCTCTCTCAACTGGTGACACAGCCCACCCGTGTCCCAGACATTGAGGGGCACGAGCCTTCTTTGTTGGACCTTCTGCTGACCACTCACCCAGCTGGATACAGTGTGGTGGTCGACGCTCCACTTGGATCGTCTGATCACTGCCTTATCCGTACTGCGATACCACTCTCTCGTCCTAGTCGTCGAACGACGACCGGGTTTCGAAGAGTTTGGCGGTACAGGTCAGCAGACTGGGATGGAATGCGTGAATTTTACGCATCCTACCCATGGGGGCGGCTCTGCTTTACCTCCGATGATCCTGACGTCTGTGCGGACCGACTTAAAGACGTGGTGCTTCAGGGAATGGAATTATTTATTCATTCTTCTGAGGTGCCCGTTGGGGGTCGCAGCAAACCCTGGTATAATAAAGCCAGCAGGGATGCTGCACGCCTCAAGCGGTCTGCATACGTGGCATTTAATGTTGCTAGGAGATGCCGGGATCCTGATATCTCGGAGAAAAGGCGGAAATTTAACGCCGCCTCTAGGTCCTATAAGAGGGCTATTGCCAAGGCGAAGTCGGAGCACGTTGCCCAAATTGGCGAGCGACTGAATGGCTATCCGTCTGGGAGCCGTGCTTTCTGGTCGCTGGCTAAGGCTGCAGAAGGTAACTTCTGCAGGTCTAGTCTTCCACCACTGCGTAAGTCCAATGACAGTCTGGCTCATAGTGCGAAGGAGAAGGCTGACCTTCTGGTCAAGCCCTTTGCCTCATACTCGACTTTGGATGACGGAGGAGCCACGCCGCCCAACATCTCCCGGTGTGACAGCTCCTTGCCTGAGATTCGCATCACACAGCGTGCGGTCAGGCAGGAGCTTCGGCTTCTTGATGTCCATAAGTCGAGTGGGCCGGATTGCATCCCTGCAGTGGTTCTAAAAACATGTGCCCCTGAATTGACACCCGCGCTAACGCGTCTATATCGCCTCTCGTACAATACCAACAGGGTTCCGTCTTCATGGAAGACTGCTCATGTCCACACTATCCCCAAAAAGGGTGACCGGTCGGACCCTTCGAATTACAGACCTATCGCGATAACTTCCTTGCTTTCCAAGGTGATGGAGCGAATCATAAACATCCAACTTCTTAAGTATCTTGAGGATCGCCAGCTGATCAGTGACCGGCAGTACGGTTTCCGTCATGGTCGGTCAGCTGGCGATCTTCTTGTATACCTCACCCATAAATGGGCTGAAGCCTTGGAAAGCAAGGGCGAGGCTCTCGCTGTGAGCCTTGACATCGCGAAGGCCTTCGACAGGGTCTGGCATAGGGCACTTCTATCGAAGCTTCCAGCTTACGGAATTCCTGAGGGACTCTGCAAGTGGATCGCTAGCTTTTTGGATGGACGGAGCATCACAGTTGTCGTCGACGGCTGCTGCTCCGATACCATGACCATCAACGCTGGTGTTCCACAAAGTTCGGTGCTCTCCCCCACGCTTTTCATACTGCATATCAATGACATGCTATCTATTGATGGCATGCGTTGCTATGCGGATGATAGCACGGGGGATGTGCTATATATCGGCCATCAGAGTCTCTCTCGAAGCGTTGTACACGAGAGGCGATTAAAACTTGTGTCTGAAGTGGAGAACTCTCTGGGGCGGGTCTCCGAGTGGGGTGAACTGAATTCAGTTCAGTTCAACCCATTGAAGACACAGGTTTGCGCGTTCACTGCGAAGAAGGACCCTTTTGTCATGGCGCCGGAATTTCAAGAAGTATCCTTGCAGCTTTCCGCGAGTATCGGGATTCTGGGGGTCGATATTTCGAGCGATGTCCAGTTTCGGAGTCATTTGGAAGGTAAAGCCGAATTGGCCTCTAAAATGTTGGGAGTTGACAGAGACTTGCGCTTTATAAAGCGCAGGTCCGACCTCGCGTGGAGTACTGCTCTCACCTCTGGGCCGGGGCTCCCAAATACCAGCTACTTCCATTTGACTCCATACAGAAACGGGCTGTTCGGATGGTCGATAGTCCTGCTCTCGCGGATCGCTTGGAACCTCTGGGTCTACGGAGGGACTTCGGTTCTCTCTGTGTTTTATACCGCATGGTCCATGGGGAATGCTCTGAGGAATTATTCGAGATGATCCCCTCATCTCCTTTTTATCATCGCACCTCCCGCCATCGGAGCAGGGTTCATCCATATTATCTGGAACCGCTGCGTTCATCGCGTTCATGCATCAATGCGTTTCCAAAGATCTTTTTTGCCACGTACCATCCGGCTTTGGAATGAACTCCCCTCCACGGTGTTTTCCGAGCGCTATGACATGTCCTTCTTCAAACGAGGCTTGCGGAGAGTACTTTATGGTAGGCAGCGGCTTGGCTCTGCCCCTGGCATTGCTGACGTCCATGAGCGACGGTGACCGCTTACCATCAGGTGGGCCGTATGCTCGACTGCCTACAAAGGCAATAAAAAAAATAAAAAAAAATCCAAAAAGTCCACTGAAAAAATCTCAGTAAATGACAACCATTTTACTGAGATTATATATGTCGGAGGAGAAACGCCGAAGGAATGTTTTTAAAAAGTGTGACGTCACCATTGCTGACGTCACGGTCATTAAGTTCTCGACGATGACTCATGTTTGGGCTTCCGAAACAAAACTTCACCAGAACTTCACAATAACTGCGTATATTTCACGAGAAGCATAATAACGTTACAGAGAGATCCGTACTGTACTACGGCTCGAACACGAATGACTAATCGCTAGACAGTACGGCCGTATTTATAGGGCTCGGTACACGTCAGCGTGTTTACAAGTTTTTAAAGTATTGAAATTACAATAAAAGGGACTGTTTAACATCAATTTCTCATCTTAACAAACACAGAGTAATTGGTTGATGACCAGATGATCCGATTATCACATTGAATCATTATTATTTTTATAATAGGTAGGTAAATAGTCATATTTGCGCCGACACGGCCATACTGACAGGCGGTGCGCGCTCTGCACCGGCCTCGTTGATTCTCGTAGGTTTTTCTTTGATTCTCATTGACCTGCAGGAATAAAAATTTCTCTGAGTAGCGCATCTGTTATACTTGCGTTACTTGTAACTATGTAAGTTTGAGACTATTAATGCACTTGATCGTAGGGTTCTCGGAGGGTATCGTAGGGTTCTCGGAGGGTATCGTAGGGTTCTCGGAGGGTATCGTAGGGTTCTCGGAGGGTATCGTAGGGCTCTCGGAGGGTATCGTAGGGTTCTCGGAGGGTATCGTAGGGTTCTCGGAGAGTACCGTAGGGTTCTCGGAGGGTACCGTAGGGTTCTCGGAGGGTATCGTAGGGTTCTCGGAGGGTATCGTAGATTTCTCGGCGGGTATCGTAGATTTCTCGGCGGGTATCGTAGATTTCTCGGCGGTTCTCGTAGATTTCTTTAAGGTGTTCGGATAAGGATGTTGTGTAGTGTGATATTGTGGCGTACACTGTGGTACTTATGTAGTGGGCGTACACTGTGGTACTTATGTAGTGGGCGTACACTGTGGTACTTATGTGGTGGAATTTTAGTAATCAAAAATAAAAACTTATCTTTGAGTGTTGATTTTGTTGCTCGACCATGCTGATTTGTGAAGTAGATGTATAGGCTCATCGGCTGTTGCTGGAGGGTAGTCTTATTCCGCCGATATGGTTAAATGGTCTCCAGGTTGTTGCTGAGCGGAGGCGGCATGTGATCCCACTTCTGATGTCGGAGGAGAAACGCCGAAGGAATGTTTTTAAAAAGTGTGACGTCACCATTGCTGACGTCACGGTCATTAAGTTCTCGACGATGACTCATGTTTGGGCTTCCGAAACAAAACTTCACCAGAACTTCACAATAACTGCGTATATTTCACGAGAAGCATAATAACGTTACAGAGAGATCCGTACTGTACTACGGCTCGAACACGAATGACTAATCGCTAGACAGTACGGCCGTATTTATAGGGCTCGGTACACGTCAGCGTGTTTACAAGTTTTTAAAGTATTGAAATTACAATAAAAGGGACTGTTTAACATCAATTTCTCATCTTAACAAACACAGAGTAATTGGTTGATGACCAGATGATCCGATTATCACATTGAATCATTATTATTTTTATAATAGGTAGGTAAATAGTCATATTTGCGCCGACATATATCATCCCATATACAGTTGATCTCAAATTAGTCATCTATATTTCATTTCATGTCATTTCGCTGCATATTATCATTTTTCATAAAGATAAGAATATAAATTAAAATAAGATATGACTTAAAGGTCATAGTTACCAGGTGATAAAATCCCTTAAAAAAAAATATCTAGGTACCTTATAGATAAACCGAGAGACACAAATTACATTCCTGCAACGTTCTCGTCTGGAAAATAGTTGCATGTTTCCGTGCAGAGCCGTGTGCAGGAAATAATGTCGTCCGGCGGTCGCCGCCGCTACTCAATCCGGCGGGCCCAACCGAATTACACCACGGAAAATAATCACGGAATACGGATATTCACTTTGTACACTTGTTTCCTATTTTTAGATCCCACTTGATATTTTGATAGAGGGGCGGATTTTGTAATTTGTTTCAAAGTTGTTAGACGTCGATTTAATTACGTTGTTCATTGTTATTGTAAAGAATTTGTTTTATAAAATGATCTGGAATTTAGTAATCTTTAAGACGCTTTTAATAGTGCTAAATTCAAATCATGTATCAACCATTTTCAATTAGACTGTGCTTATTTATTCAATAAGTCTAAATATATGAAGAACTGAAGATTTGAGCCTACATTAGTTATTTACATATTCATTCAGCAAAGTAATAAAGGAAAATCCATTCAAACCGATAACATGAGTTACGTACGTGTTCTTACAAACGCTATCATTTATCGTATGCTCCAAAACTTTGTCAAGTTATTCTCGAAGGAGGATTGTACTTTGTTACTTCAATGCAATTTGTCAGTGGGAAAATAAACTGATTTTGTTGCAAACTGGAATTGAGGGAACGTTTCCATTCTACGATTTGCGTTACTCGCATTCGTTTTTTAGTAAAATTTCACAAATAAAAGTTACTATTCAGGTGTAAGGGGATCGCTTCCATAGTCAGCAATAGACGACTAGCCAAACGTTTAGCTTACAAATGAACATTGTTTTCCATCTGGAAATACTTGACGCGTAATGTGTTTCGGTTTGAAGGGTGGGGCAGCTGTTGTGTCTATATAGAGATCTTAGAACTTATATGTCAAGGTGGGTGGCGCATTTACGTTGTAGATGTCAATGGTCTCTAGTAACCACTTAACACCAGGTGGGCTGTGAGCTCGTTCACCCATCTAAGCAATAAATAAAAAAATAAAAAAATGGAAAAATGTTTCACTTAAATACTTGCTGTATAGGTGAATTGATATTTTCTAACACAGCCTACAGCGAAATCACCTGACGAAAGATTACGTGCTCAGCCAACTATGGACCAGGCGTGTCTGCCCCGTCAAACAGAGCGTGAAGACAATTACAGCTGCCACTGAAAATTACTTTATATTATGTAAATAAAGTAGTCAGTAACTATAGTACTGCTGTCATGTAGCGCGCTAGAATGCTTTTAGTGAGCCGCGCGGCCTTACCCCTCAGATGCCCTCATAACTTTGATCGGGGAAGAGAACACAGCTTACAGGGGAGAGATCCAGGAGCGAAGGCCCTTCTGCCCCCGGCTCGGTGACTGCGGATCGGTAGGGATAGAGATGAGCTCTCTCTTCCTCGTTCCACTACCTCATTCTGTGAAAGGTGCTGGACTGGGCAGTGCGCGAGCGTGTTCTCGGCCTACACCAAAAGGGAAAATAACGAAATAGTTCCTAATTTTATAATGTTGTTCATAGTTGGTATACAACACAAAATACTGTATTATCATTGATTTAATTGATCCCTAAAATTTTAGACTATCAGTAACATATCGTTGAATAATTAGTGTGGAAAATAGAAATTAGATTCTTTTTTTTTATTGCTTAGATCGGTGGACGAACTCACAGCCCACCTGCTGTTAAGTGGTTACTGGAGCCCATAGACATCCACAACGTAAATGCACCACCCACCTTGAGATACAAGTTCTAAGGTCTCAAGTATAGTTACAACGGCTGCCCCACCCTTCAAACCGAAACGCATTACTGCTTCACGGCAGAAATAGGCAGGGTGGTGGTACCCAACCGCGCGGACTCACAAGAGGTCCTACCACCAGTAAATTTAGTTTGTTTTTTGTTATTCCTGAGATATGAGTTCATGTAAGCTTTACTTAATTTAATAATAGTCATTTTGATTATTGCAATGACTGTGATAAAAAGTTAACTCCATAAAACATTATTTACTCATGTCGTAAAAGTGATTGCAATAGCACGAACTACGAACTGAGCTATAAAATAGTTTTCTGTACTTTAACTTAATGTTCACCACAGGGGCCGCACAAAAATTATTTCATTGAAATTGAAATATCTATTACATTATATACTATACATGTTTAAATAGACAAAGATAAAATAGTTCAGTGCCGTTTTCCTTTTTGTCCACTGTTCTTCCGTTAATGTACTGTATTTTTATTTAATACCTATTTTCGAACTAGAGTTATTATTGATACTATATTTTGGAAAAGTTTTTTCGGCCTGTTCAAATTGAATTCCTCAACTTAAAAAATGGGTGGTGGTACCTACCGGAGCTGGATCACAAGACGCCAATCAACCAGTTTAATTACTACAGATTATAATTTTACGGGCTAATAAACAACAAGTACCTACACATAATAATAATAAATCTAAAATTATTCGAGTAGTCAAAGACGATAGATTGAAATAACAAACATACAATTTAACATTACATAACATCGCGTTTGTAATATTGGTACCATCGTTTAATTATTGTTTACGGAAATTTCAAGTTTTCGATTAGTCAAGTTGCTTTTTAAAAGTATAATGTCTTCAGTAATCGTGACAGAGGACCTCTGTTGTGGATCGAAACGAGCCTTTAGGGGCACCTGATCCCTGCAAAGCCTCCGGGCGGCGCCGCGTAAACTTCTACAAACGAATTACACGAAGCGCCTAGAAAACAGGATTATCCACTGACTGTCCTACTTACGAAATGTTCACGATGTTTGGTGCTTAATGCGATTTAGAATTAATTTATTTTATCATAATATGGCATGTCCACGGCTTAGAAGGAGGTGGTTTTATTTTTATTTACCGTGAATGTATATTTATTTATTTATTTTAAAGATTTCATTTAATGGATGGGTAAACTCACGGCCCATTTAGTCCTAAATAGCTACCTAAGTCCATAGACACACAACACACAACGTTAATACTGTTGCGTTGGTATTATCACGTTGTGATATACAAGTTGATGGTTCATGTCCTTTCTTCAAATATGAGCTTGAAGTTTTAATAGTACAATTGTAATTATATTAAAGGCTGTCTTAAGATCGAAACAGGAACGTAAGTCTGCTAACTGAATATAGTTGTGGCATGACACATCAGCTCTTCTTAAAGAAACTACAGACACGAAGGCAAAACTCATTTGACAGTGTGTTTCCATTCCGTACATTGAGTAATTAATTGTTTATTTAATTTATACTCCATGAGTGGTTTTGTAGTGCATGGAAATCTACATTTACGCCCCCACACGCTCTTGGATATGAAAATTATCATTGGAGAATAGCTCCTTAACCCTTTAAATCCAAACGCATGATAGCTCCAATGCAAAAAATAAACAGGATCGTAGTACCTAATAGCGGCCTTTAGAATATTTATAAAACAAATATTGTGGTTCATGTTTTTTTTTCTTTTTTTTATTTATTGCTTAGATGGGTGGACGAGCTCACAGCCCGTCTGGTATTAAGTGGATACCGGAGCTCATAGACATCAACAACGTAAATGCGCCACCCACATTGAGATATAAGTTCTAAGGTCTCAGTATAGCTACAACGGCTGGCCCGCCCTTCAAGCCGAAACGCATTACTGCTTCACGGCAGAAATAGGCAGGGCGGTGGTACCTATCCGCGCGGACTCACAAGTGGTCCTACCACCCGTAATTACGCAAATTATAATTTTGCGGGATTGATTTTTATTACACGATGTTATTCCTTCACCGTGGAAGTCACTCGTGAACATTTGTTGAGTACGTATTTCATTAGAAAAATTGGTACCCGCCTGCGGGATTCGAACACCGTTGCATCGCTTCAACACGAATGCACCAGACGTCTTATCCTTTAGGCCACGACGACAATAAGATAAATACGAAGTTTATACTGGTGGAAGGATATTTGTTACTTTTTCACGCAAAAACTACTGAGCGAATTTTTGATAAAACTTCACAGTGTTATAGCTATCAGAATAGCACAAATATTTAATATAGTTGATTAAAAAATTGGTGCCGATCGGTTCTATGAAAACTGATAGAAGATATTGAGATATAAGAAAGATGATATTTTTTTCAGTATTCGCGATAGTCACAACAAAGCTTAACCCAGTTTTGATTAATAAATATAAAATTCGATCGACATCCCCGCGAATTAATTCAATAATTTTTTTTATGTTTTCTGCTTCGGAAACAATTCTCTTACACACATTATTTAAAAAAACTCGACCCAAAAATACTATTAATGAAACTGATCATATTAAAGCCAATTTCAAATTAAAATAAGACACAGCTTGCAATGTACGTATGTTTTTTTCCAAAATCCTTGCCGTGTATGAAAGTTTTCAGATCAGCAATGCTGGTCGAGAAAAACAATAACATTTTAAGAGTTTCAAATCAAACTTAGAACTCAATTATAGTCAAAGCCGACATAAAAGTAATAGCATAAATGCAAAAGTTTGTTAGTTTGTCCTTTTTCACATCGTTAACGACAAGAGATCGAAATTATGTTTTCCAAAGTCATAGTTCATGAGCCGTAGAATAGATCGTTTGATACGTTTCACTAAAAATCAACAGATACATCATTAAGCCACTGCTATCACTATCTTATGTTCATTCCGTAATAGCAGTAATCTATACTACATATAAATAAAATTGGAGTGTCTGTTTGTAATATTGAAATAACCGCTTTTTACTACATGCATATGAATATATATACGGTACATACACCAAAATAACATTTTTTACAATTTTTGTCTGTCTGTCTCTTGGTCTGTCTGTTTGTTCCGGCTAATCTCTGGAACGGCTGGACCGATTTTGACGAGAGTTTCACTGATAGGTAGCTAATGATATAAGGAGTAACTTAGGCTACTTGTTTTAAGACTAGTTTCGCCCCGCGGCGTCATCCGCGGTACGACAATAACCGCAGGTAACATCGCAGGACTCAGCTATCAATAATAAAATTTAATGTTTCCGAAGCGAAGCGAGGGCGGGTCGCTAGTCTTACATATTTTTCTATAAAAGTAAAAATTTTAACCCGTTTATCTAAAGTAGTGTTATGCTACAATCCCTCAAGAGTAGGTAAAACAACGATTATTGTCAAATGCTTATTTGTGCCGTATGTATATCGATGTGGAATATAGCACGTATTCCGCAAACTACAGCCGACTGATTCTTAGTTAATTCATATCGAAGCTAAAAACGTGTTTCTTAATTTTATAATCGCACATTGTATACGCAAATATCTTATTATGCAAAGCACAATTCGTATATTATATTATACGCTAATTAATAAATTGCTCTGATATTAATATAACAAAAAATGTGCTTTTGAAGTGGCAGCATGCCTTTTACCCGCAGCCCGCGTCCTATCCCGCAGGCTATCATGCATTACAATCAAATTGAAACTCATTTGTTAAGTGGAGCCGCGACATTCGCATGATCATTCAATCAAGCTACCCTTTTGGTCAAAACTGTCAGCATCTGAAGCACTAAAGACTGAATAGTTATGCAACGAGCTGTCAGAGAACAGTCTTCACACACACGATCTTCAGAAATGCAGATTCCGATTCGGAACGACAATATAATTTAGGCTAAATCATTAGGCTAAACAACATTACATAACACGCAACCAACAATTACTCACAGATAATATAAACGTCATGTCCGGTATTAACTCTGTTAGCTCGTAAACATGTCCTGACATTGATTTATTGAATTAATTCCATGACTCCCAGCCGTAATCATTTAGAAACAAGTGTTTGCATAAATCAAGCTGTTAAATAAAATTGCCTACGCTTTATAGCTCTGAAAGAAGAATTCTTAAAATTGTATCAAAATTAATTGGTTTGAAATTATGAGGTTTACGTAAAATGGTAAAAGTTCCGTCTAATTTTAGAGCGAAGAGGAAAAGTGTATATCTTCAGAAATATTAAAATTTATTTTCTATAAATTTATTAAATTTATAATTTATGTTCATAGAAAATTGCTACAAGAATATTGCTATAAACCATAAGAGCAGGGTCTTGGTGGTGCCTTGGATACAGATAATGTGCATGAACGAATGTGATAATCTTTATTCCGCTGAAAATCTTCAGCTCTATTGCGATATTAAGCTCTTTTGACTGCTATACCTATAATAAACACGTATAAAATAACCAAAACAAAACCCAAAATATTTTACAAACACACAAAACCTATTTAGGAAAGTTTTAAATTATTCAAAGGAATTTAAAAAATTAAATATAAAATTTTGAGAACCAATGCTTCATGTGCACAACAGTTTTCTGTGTTTTGTTTTCAAATAATAAACTCAATTACAGATTTTAATTGAGTTCCTACTTAAGTTTTTAAAGTTGTAACCAATTTTGATTGCGAGGTTATTTATAAATGTGTTTATAAATATGTACATAACACAAAAACGATATTTGACATCAAACCATTATTGAGTCCTTGGATTAATGAATGCGTGATTTATTTTAGAAATTTATTCTCCAGAGCAAAATAAATTATTATCATAACTGCTGCGGCATAACTGATCCTGAATTTGCTAATGCTCAAGAGCCACAGTGTCTACTTACCATCAGGTAGAACAACTGTTCATCTGCCTTCCAATTCAACAAAAATATGATGAGAATAAAACTTAATAAAAGCCAATAATTTTTATTGGTTTAAATATAATTAACTCACCCCTCTATGTACACGAAATGAAAAGAAAATATTGTGATACAAAATAACAAAATACAATGAAATTGACAGTGGTGTAGATTTATTCGTGGTTCAGAAAGGTCACACACGATATCAATTTTCATTCTGTCGTTCGGTGATCAAACTCAGAAAACGACGACACACAAAAAAATCTTCTACGCAAATTGATAACATTAGCCCGCATGGAAAAAACAGACAATACATCAATGTCATCCCGGCGCCCAAGATTTGACCGGCTAAGGAACGATTTAAGCAAATTCTCGACGTTTAGCAATATGAAACGTTTCCTGAATTATGTTTAAGCATATCTTGTATTCAGACCATTTGTATTTCATTTGTAAACAAATATAAATAATAAATATTTACTAACGATCACGCCACATTAACTGGTCCCGTGTTAAGTTCGTAAAGAACTTGTGTTACAGGTACCAGATAACGGAAAATAAATGTAAGATTTTTATTATACACATACATATATTTAATATACATCCATAACCCTGGAAAATACATTTTTTTATATTTATCATACAAATATCTTCCCTTGGCGGGATTCGAACCCGCGACCCCCTTGTGTAGAGACCATGTCACTTACCACTACACCAGACAGCCGTTACTTAACATTTACAACAGTACTTAACATTTAAATTTGTAGATAATAATTTACATCCGAAAAATATTAAACGATCTCTTACGTATTCTTGAATAATGCCAAGTATTAAAATTCTAAGTCTAATTGTAAAAGAACAAAACAATCAGTAAAACAGAGAAGATAAAAGCATTGTCGCCTTGAAACATTCACGTTTTTGCCAAGGGTCCCTCGTAAAACTTTATTAGGCGCATTAAGGTCGCGGTTGAATCCTGTTTATGTAATCGCCGCCGGGGACCTTTACCAGGAAAAATATTAAGTGAAAAAAGAACACACAGTGTCGCCCTAAGTAAGATTATATTTACTACGGCGTATCCTACCGAGAGTGGACAGAGGTGACGACTATATCAACGGAAGCGGAATGACAAGACGAGAACACTCTAGGGACTTACTCCGTTGAACTTCCGCACGTAATTTAGAGGTCGATGATCGAAAAGGTTCGCTATGACTAAAAGGATTCCTAGCATATAGCGCAAAGCTAAAAAATCGCCACTTAAGAAATAAAATTAATGTAGTACTGAGAAAGTACTAATATCTTGTCGAAATTAAACATATCACGGACACATCCTAAGGCTGAAAACCACTAGCAATCTGTATTCACGTATATACAGGGTCCTTTATTTGCAAAGCTTGTTCCGTCGCTTGAATATAATTTCCTTAATACTGCCTCGTGAAATCTTATTCAAATAATCAGAAGTTCGCGACTCCGATCCAAGGAGATGCAAATTGCATGCAGACTGTTTAATTAACAGACTAGATACGGCACCGGCTCAGACGATGAACCAAAACCTTTGTGTAAACTGATGAATTTGTTGATCCAACCGAGCCTAGATAACTAACTTGATTATAGGTACATACGTGAGTCTGAAGGCACAGAAAGCTATGAATAATATAGACCGAACACAAATACGATATTCAATAGATAATTTCTCCTATTATACTTCAATTATACATCCTTCTCTATGTTCATCTCTATCATCTTTCTCTATGTTTCCACTTAAATCATACCTGTTGAATTTGAGTAGAGTACATATATCTATTTATCAAACAGTTACCATTAAACCTGTATATGTACATATTTTATATTCTAAACGTGGCGCACAGACAACCTCGAACAACCACATAAGTCTTCTTAATACCGACAAAAATACTATGGTTGGTTTGTTCGTGTTTTGGGCATTCATACGTTCTTTATCCAATTAAATTCAAATTTTGTAAGGAATATTTCAGGGAAGGATTCTGACATATAACAATCAAAATATGGTCTAACGAGTAATTTTAACAAACCAATGATTGAATTTTTCTATGTTCACTAGTTATAATATTAGCAAACATACCATTTTTTAAACCATAAGCTCGTTACGTGTTTAAGATGACCTCGACTTTAACGAAATGAGGTTGAAATCTCAATTTGATCGTATAATAGCCGTCCGATACTATTGATGCCTATTGGTAGAAATAGGGAGGTTGATCGTACCCACATATGCGGTTTTTGTAATTCCACCGCCTTCAAATCTTTACGATAGTACTACGGATAGTAGTCACTTTGATACAAATCCATTAAATTTTAAATATGAAATAAACCATAAAGTATCAGGTGCCTGTCAATTCAGTTGTCAGAATTCTAGGAAAAATCGGCTACGTGAATTCGAGGGTGTTGCCATCACCGACGTCATTTATTATAATATGACTGATGGTCTGCCGGCCACGGCTCTTTGCTGTCAATTTATTATTATTAATAACGAACAACGGAAGTTTTTGTTTATGATGAAAATAGCTTCTGGTCTTTTCAATATACGTTTAGCTGTGTGTCATCGGAGGGTACTCATCAATCGCGAACAAGGTATAATGACATAAGCGAAGAAAAAAATTCTAAACAACGTAAATTTATATTTTACTAGCTGACCCAGCAGATTTCATATTGCCTCAATCGATAAATAAAAGACCTAAACTTTTGTATAAAATAAACTTAAAACAAACAAAAGGAATCCGTCCGTCGAGGGACACATCAAAGGGAAAACAAAATTGTCATGTTTATGCATTTTCATATTTATCTACCTTTTAAATCTTCTCTGGACTTCCACAAATAATTCAAGACCAAAATTAGCCAAATCGGTCCAGCCGTTCTCGAGTTTTAGCGAGACTAACGAACAGCAATTCATTTATACCTAATAGAAGATTTACAAAAAATTATAACTCCAATACATATAGGTATGCTTATGAACATTTATTTTGCCTCGAAGTAAACAGTGTCAATACCCTGGCAAGTAACAACAAATAATTAATTTAAATTCTTAGTAAAAATTATAGCTAAGAAATATTTACGTAAAAAGCTTATAGATTGCGTCAGGTTTGTGTAACTTAATTACGGCCGTTTGGAAGGACGAGTAATGGCCGGACCGAAGGAAATTATCGATTAATCCCAAATACGTACCGTGTGTACGTATCATATTCAAAACACATTTTATACATTCGTTAAGACAGATAATAAAAAATCATAAAATTTCACAATAAAGTTATAAAACTCACAATAAATATTTTGAAATAGAGAAAATAATAGAAAATAAAACCAGGTCCTCGGGTTTTCATATGTTTATAGTGAATAGGAAACAGCGAACGAGGTGCAAACTTGTACGTAGATTACCGTAAACAGAGCTGTGAAGATGGGATTTTCCTCGTTGCACGGACTGTGGGAGGACCTTAAAAAGAAAGTTATTTTAGTGATAGGTGCCATTTTGCTGGGCGCTGTACTTACATTTACGTTCCTTGAAACTATCACGGAAAAGTTTATGCACTCGCTAAGAGGTGGACTGTTAAAGTTTGATCAGTAGGAAAGTTTTAATTGCTACTGTACGGCATTTCCAGGGTCCAAGACTAGGTACTCGCCTTCAAAGCATTATATTCATGCTAATAAAGTTAATTGGCGTACAGCGTTTTGTGATATCAAATTTACAAAACCTATCTTTTACATATTTAGTCGTCGTGGCCTAACGGATAAGACGTCCGGTGCATTCGTGTTGAGCGATGCACCGGTGTTCGAATCTCAGGCGGGTACCAATTTTTCTAATGAAATACGTACTCAACAAATGCTCACGATTGACTTCCATGGTGAAGGAATAACATCGTGTAATAAAAATCAAACCCGCAAAATTATAATTTGCGTAATTACTGGTGGTAGGACCTCTTGTGAGTCCGCGCGGGTGGATACCACCACCACCCCTATTTCTGCCGTGAAGCAGAAATGCGTTTCGGTTTGAAGGGTGGGGCAGCGGTTGTAACTATACTTGAGACCTTAGAACATATATATCAAGGTGGGTGGCGCATTTACGTTGTGGATGTCTATGGGCTCCAGTAACCACTTAACACCAGATGGGCTGTGAGCTCGTCCACCCATCTAATCAATAAAAAAAAACATAAAAATATGTCAACACTTCAAATCCAGTTCGTGCTAGTCGAATTTTTAATAAAACTTAAGGATGTAAAGTATACGAGCTATACTCTCTTCCAATTACAAAGTCCCTTTTGACACTTCTTAGAACGTAACTCTTCACGTTTCGCATAATTTGAAATAATAATCATTTTTTGTTCATGGTCGTAAACATATGTTAAAAAATACACAATCAATCTATATAATTATACAATTAATTCACAATCACAATAACATAATAATAACATCTGTCTCATGGGACTTCGTAATTTGAATCACTTCTTCTTCTTCTTCTTCTAGTGCCTCTTTAATGCTGAAGGTTGGCCGTTAGCTTCCTGAATTCATTTCTATCAGCAGCCAGCCGGAACAGCATTGAATCACTACATAGTATAAAACAAAGTCTTTTTTTCTGTCCCTATATCTGTCTGTCCCTATGTATGCTTAAATCTTTAAAACTACGCAACGGATTTTGATGCGGTTTTTTTATTAGATAGAGTGATTGAAGAGGAAGGTTTATATGTATAATAACATCCATTCAATAGTGGGGAAATCAATAATAAATTACAGTTTCCGAAGCGAAGCAAGGGCGGGTCGCTAGTAGATTATAAAGAAAGAACGGCGAGATTTAAATCCAAATTCAGCAAACAATGTAAAACGATGAGCCCGCGTTGTATTATATCTTTCCCGATATAATACGTACCGTATAGGTACATACTTTGTACGTGCGTCGCCCATATTCGATTTGTATTCAGAGTTCGTTAACTCTGCTCGCAATGATTACCCCGAGGCGTAAGCGTTTCTCCAAAATGTAAGTAACCCAAGAAATATCTGTTGGAATGCCTAATATTACTAGCTAAATTATGTTAATCCAAATTTGAAAACTAATAACAAAACACGCAATTTTATTTCACACACCTGCTGCGAGAACCGCACGAACCGCGTGAATAAAGCTCATATTAAAAAAAAAATAGTTTAAAAAAAACTAACAAAATACGCTTTTATAGAAAATCCATTTAAAAAATGGAAAATAAATTTTAATAAATTTGAATTAAAAATAGTGTACGAAAAAATGATTTTATTGTAAAAAAGCGTGGGATGCTTTTCAGGATTTTATCAAAATAACTCTTCTACTCTCATATCTGTTCATAAAATATTTATAAATACTGATTACCATGCACCCCACGGTTTTTTTACAATAAAATCATTTTTTCGTACACTATTATTAATTCAAATTTATTAAACTTTATTTTCTATTTTTTAAGTTGGATTTTCTATAAAAGCGTATTTTGTTAGTGTTTTTAAACTATTATTTATTTTTCATTTTTTAGTTGAATTTCAATTTTTTTAATATATTTTTTTCATTTTTTTTAATATTGAATTATCATCGGTCCTTAATAAGTATACAAAATTTCGAGTTAATCCGACGTTTTGAAGGCGGTCAAAATCATGTTCAAAGATTCCGTTACAAACATACATACGTCTGAAGCTAATAAAAGCGTATTAAAAAATAATATGTGATAATACTCAAGCACGAATTCACTTGAAATTAGCAATTCTTTCAGATAAAATCACAATCTATTTACTGCTGCTGAATTACAATTTACCTACGTCATCGAGTCTCAGATGTACATATATTAATTTAATTCTCAAACCAAATTCGGGTAGCGGACGGTGTCGGAGAGAGTTAAGTGACATCGACAAGAACCGTAATGGCTCATACGGCGTGCTCATAAAATTTTATAGACGGCTTCGAGCTACAGGATGTGCCCCGGAGGGCAAGCTACTCCGACCCCGTATAATGCTTCCTTCAGGCACTTATCTAACCCTGATTAATTTGTTTTACCTATTAAACGCTCCCATATGAGTTTTTCCCGCCTTTTTCTTTTGTTTATATTTCCAACCCCCAATTTTGGTTTAACTTGAAATATTTTTATTGTTACGATATCAAAATACAAAGAATTACTAACAAAAGTATATTGAAATGAAAAAACATATCCAACGAAGCATTTAAGGGTAGTAAATCAAAATAAATTCACATCAAACCACTACTGCTTGGAAAAATAAATTGAAGACAGCTTTTTGTTGAAAATCAAAAGCCCAGATGAAAAACATTTCATAGTTTTTGGTTCCAAAAAACGAGTTGTTTTTGAGTTTTACCATTAAATCCAAAAACAAATCTCATCTAGTCGTCAGCTTTCAGTATTTGGGTAAACCAGTTTAGCTCCGTCCTTAACTTGGATCTACATCTGCTAATTGCTTCCGAACTTGTTTTTGAGCATAATTTTGGCTAATTGCAGCCGTGCACTCGGCAGCTTGCCAAATCGTAAGTCACGAGAAAAGTATATAAATTCACAAACTTGCACAGATTAAAAAAAAACTGTTAAGTTTTTTTTTTTTTTTTTATTGCTTAGATGAGTGGACGAGCTCACAGCCCACCTGATGTTAAGTGGTTACTGGAGCCCATAGACATCTACAACGTAAATGCGCCACCCACCTTGAGATATAAGTTCTAAGGTCTCAATTATAGTTACAACGGCTGTCCCACCCTTCAAACCGAAACGCATTACTGCTTCACGGCAGAAATAGGCAGGGTGGTGGTACCTACCCGTGCGGACTCACAAGAGGTCCTACCACCAGTAATTACGCAAATTATAATTTTGCGGGTTTCATGTTTATTACACGATGTTATTCCTTCACCGTGGAAATCGATCGTGAACATTTGTTGAGTACGTATTTCATTAGAAAAATTGGTACCCGCCTGCGGGATTCGAACACCGATGCATCGCTCAACACGAATGCACCGGACGTCTTATCCGTTAGGCCACGACGACTTCAAATTATTTAATTATTATTCAAATATTAAGATTGAATTTAATTTTTGGATTCAATTCTAATGCTAAATACGTAGTTTTTTTGTTTCTAATTGTATCAAACAATGATATGTCCAGATAATGACAACAAATAATGTAGGTACAGAAAGCCTAGGGTATGAAAATATACTTTATGCGACAGGAATATCAGTTAGTAATGTAAAGCATCAATTTTACTGTTCACACTGTTACTCTGGTCTTAATCATGTAGTCCGTCGAGTCACTCTAAACTCTGATTTCATTTGCTTATTTATGTTGTTTGCGGCTCTCAGCTAAGGCTCTAAAGGAATCTAAAAAGGACTACGAAACCGTGTTGTATGTTTCTTTGAAATGCAAATATTAAAATTCAGAACACGGTAATGGATGTTTCAAAAAGCACTAGTCCTAGTCAGCTTCATTGTGACTGACCAGTAGAGAGCCCGTATTATCGTTTGAAGTCAAAGGCTTATATAAATATATGTTATCATGTATAATACATTCTTATTTACTTAATACATGTACAAACATATGCAAACAGGACCTATTTGACGTTAAACAGTTACAAGAGCCATAGGTATCTTAGAACACATCGTCTATTGCTTTTGTATTAACAGACTAGCGACCCGCCCTCGCTTCGCTTCGGAAACATTAAAACACACATGAAAACAAAAAAATAAAATAAAAAAATAAATAAAAAAAAGTAGCCTATGTTCATCAGGGACAATGTCGGCTTCCAATGGAAAAAGATTTTGTCAAATCGGTCCAGTAGTTTCGGAGCCTATTCGAAACAAACAAACAAACAAATCTTTCCTCTTTATAATATATTAACAGATTTCTTACCATTAAAACCGAACCGCATAAATGCCATTCACAGAATTACGGTATTCTACTGCTATCAAAAAACACAAGAATGATTTCCTTCACAATATGCGCGCATTTACTATCTCTTATTATTAATATTTACCGCACGTATAGGTACCACCACCCTGCCTAGTTCTGCCGTGAAGCAGTAATGAGTTTTAGTTTTAAGTGTGGGGCAACCGTTGTACGATAAAACTGAGACTCATAATTCAAGTTTCAAGGTTCGCTGACCTGTCCTGGTGAAACTATAAGGGGATCGGAGCAACCAGTAATTATTCCTCCCTGAAAAAAAAAAGTCTCAATGTGGGTGACGGTATTTACGTTGTGGCTAAAAAAAATAAAGAAACTTATATTTTCTATAACCGATGTTTCTGTATTGAAATAATAGAAAATTAGAATACTATTGAGTATGGGCGATGGATACAAATAGCAAAGGAGAACACAAGTACAGCTGGATATACTTAAAAGCTGGCCCGCATCTTACAATGAAATAAAGAAGCTTAAAAAAGAACCCCATATTATTAAGTCCACAGAATTGTTAAATTCTAATTACATTATATAGATCGTAGTAGACATTATCCTGTTTATATCTCTCTGTAAACAAGCACATTTTCCAATTTGAAGAACAGGATAGTCGCTTTTGAAATACAACATGGACTCCGAAAACGTCTGCCCCTCGGCCTATATTAAATTTACATTAAAAAAAAGGAAGGCACTCTAAAATTACACAAAAAATCGACGAAACCACTGTTTAATTCCAGAGTGCTGTGGCGAATGAAGAATGATTTAAATCAGTTTTGAGCGAACAACGGCCACCGGGTTACACAAGGCACATACCGACTACGGCTGTCCCTCTAAGGAAATTACACTGGAATATTGTCCTCTGTCGCGCTCGCTACAAAAGCCTCACAATCGAGCAACCGCCCCCCACACCCTGACAAAACTCCAGACGGATTTATAGAGTACACAACCGCACACTCGACGCTTATTGCTACGTGGAACCGCGACAAATGCTGCGTTCGATTATGTTTTACGTTTTAACAACGTGGATAAATCGAGGGCTTTGTTCGGCTAATTCGAACTAGATTCATATTGAACGTATCAAGTCAGGTAAATCTCGGTTGAGGCATATGTTTTTGCCCTGCATACGAGCATACGGCATGGTGAATGGTTACCGTCGCCCGTGGACTTCAGCAATTCCAGGCCAGCAGAGCCAAGCCTGTGCCTACAACACACCTCCACAACACAACACCACACCACAATACCTCCACAAGCCGCAAACATTTCCTTCCATACATTTTTTTTATTGCTTAGATTGGTGAACGAGCTCACAGCCCACCTGGTGTTAAGTGGTTATTGGAGCCCATAGACATCCACAACGTAAATGCGCCACCCACCTTGAGATATAAGTTCTAAGGTTTTTTTTTTTTTTGATTGAAGGATTACTGGTGGCCCGGAGGCCTTTCCAGTTTCACCAGGACAGGTGGGCGAGCAAAGGCTCAGCCAGGAGGGGTGGGATTTGCTAACAGCTATCCGAGCGCCTCCGAAGGAGACCTAACAACTCAAGAGTAGCTGCTTCGCGAATGAATCTACTACCGGATCGGAATCGCGACCCGCTGAGAAGATCCGGCGAGAAACTCAGCGAGCTGATTCATGGGTTAGGTTGCACGGCGAACTCTTTGTCGAGTTCGACGAGTACGGTTACCGAGGTCCCTAAGCCTGCTCCTAGAGCTGAAGGCGTCTAGTGCAAAGGTTATTGGATCTGAGGGATCCGTAAGGACGTGTCTAGGGCGTCGACGGTGACTGGCTCCTGCGTGATCAGGATTCGGGGAGTAGTCAGCGGCGGCTACGATAAGGCGATTATCATGACGTATAGCCTTATCGAAGTACCGTTCCGACGCTGACTACATGTATTTCTGTATAGATTCGAGGCCCAGGTCGTCGTGTAGGTCAACGTTTCTCACGAACCACGGAGCTTCGACGGCTAACCTGCAAAAGCGGGATTGTAGAGATTGAAGGGTGTCTATGTGTGTGCGGGCCGCGTGAGCGAACACCACACTCGCGTAAGTCATGACGGGCCTTATGTAAGTTTTGTAAAGGGTCACCTTGTTCCGAAGGGACATTTTACTCCGCTTACAGATCATGGGGTAGAGTCTACCGAGAATAAACGCGGCACGGTCACGGACTGATTTTATATGCGGGCGGAATGTCATCGATGCATCCAGGGTAGCGCCCAGGTACTTGACCTTCCTGGCCCAGGGTATGGATTGACTAAAGAGAGTAATTGGGGGTGTGAGATTCCTCCTCCTAATACGGGAGGAAATCCGTGTGGAGCTTCCCCTCTGAAATAGCACCGCAGTACTTTTCGCTGGGTTGATGTCTATGCGCCATTTTCGGAACCACTGTCCTAGGGCTAGGGCTGCGCTCTGAAGCTTCTTCGCGATTAGGAACTTGTTTTTTACTGGAATAGTAAACAGTCGTGTCGTCGGCGAATAAAGCTAAATGGGTCGGCGGCGACCGGGGAATATCGTTAACGAATAAGCTAAATAGGAGGGGTGAGAGGACAGAGCCTTGCGGGACTCCAGCTGTGAGAGGTCGTGGGGAGGAGCGGGTTCCCTCGACTCGATATCGAAAAGAGCGGTTCGACAAGAAGTCCCATATGATGAGCACGAGACTATCCGGCACACCCATGTTGAATAGTTTGAAAATCAAACCGTTGTGCCAGACTTTGTCGAACGCTTTTGCGACGTCGAAGAAGAGAGCTCCCGTGTATAACGGTTTTGGTCGATTAAGCCCCACAAGAATGTGCTCCGTGAGGCGGTGCACCTGTTGAACGCATGAGTGATTTGTACGGAATCCGAATTGTTCATCGATGAGAATGCCCTTGGATGAGACGAAGTCTCTGAGGCGTTTGTAGAGCAGACGCTCATACAGTTTGCCTAGAAACATGAGGAGGCTAATCGGGCGGTAGCTCGTCGGATGATTTTTTGGTTTACCAGGATTATGTATGCCGATAACGTCCGCTTCTTTCCACACCGCGGGAAAGATACAGTTCGCCATAGCGGCATTGAAAATAGATGCCAACAGCACGGTGAGTTGGACGGGTAGAAATTTAATAACGCGGTTGGATATACCGTCGGAACCGGGAGCCTTGCGAGGACGTAGGTCTTTGATCAAGTCTTTAACTTCCATCGGGGTGACGAGCTCTAAGGTCTCAGGTATAGTTACAACGGCTGCCCCACCCTTCAAACCGAAACGCATTACTGCTTCACGGCAGAAATAGGCAGCGTGGTGGTACCCACCCGCGCGGACTCACAAGAGGTCCTACCACCAGTAATTACGCAAATTATAATTTTGCGGGTTTAATTTTAATTGCACGATGTTATTCCTTCACCGTGGAAGTCAATCGTGAACATTTGTTGAGCACGAATTTCATTAGAAATATTGGTACCCGTCTGAGATTCAAACACCGGTGCATCGCTCAGCACGAATGCACCGGACGCCTTATCCGTTAGGCTATGACGACTTCACGTTTGTTGATTTATTGCTTAGACGAGTGGACGTATTCACGATTATGTATTTACCGGAGCCGTCCCGTAACACGTCCTTATGGATCCATCAGATCAAATAACTCTTGCTTTAGACGCCTTCAGCTCTAACACTAGGTGTAGGCTTAGAAACCCCGGTAACCGTTATCGTCGAACTTGGCAAAGAGTTCGACGTGCAACCTAACCTAAACATTAGCTTGCTTAGTTTCTCGTCGGACCTTCTCAGCAGCTCGTGATTCTGATGCGGTAGTGGATTCATTCGCAAAGCAGCTGCTCTGAAGTTGGTAGGTCTCCATCGGAGGCGCTCGTGTAGCTGTCAGCAAATCCTACCCCTCCTGGCTGAGCTCATGCTCGCCCACCTGTCCTGTTGAAAATGGAAAAGCCTCCGGGTCACCAGTAATCCTTCAATCAACAATTACATTTTCTATAAATTGTTTTAGCTCATTGTGAAGGTCATTCGTTAAGTACATATTTCGTTCTCGTCTTATTTGATATTTGCCGGCGGGATTTGAATACGAACATAGTCACATCGCTCCAGGTGTAATATCCTTTAGGCTACGGCGACTTTAGATTATTTACATGATTTCCTTTTAGTTCATACGGAATATGTCCTGAAACTGCTTTAACGTTTTAACCTTTTTTTTGCATTTTTCAATTTACACAACAGTTTTCGGGGTCAGCTTTATTACGGATGACTTAAAATATTAAAAATTAATGATAAACAATAAAAAAACAAACGATGCGTGCTACATTTCATGAAACAGATTTGTTTTATCACTATATACAGATGAACGAGCAAGCGGCCTCGATACAACATATAATTTTTGTTATAGTGTATTTTGGTGGTAGAACCTCTTGTGAGTCCGCGCGGTTAGGTACCCTTTTTTTTAACGCTGGGGAATCCAAATACGGATACCCGGTCAAGGGGGGTAACGGAGCGAGCTATGTCGAATTCCGGCGCCTCCTGAGAGAAAGAAGGGGAAAACAGAAGGACCGAGGTCCTTCACCTCCCCCAATTTCTCACAGGAGACTACGCCTTGAAAAAGGCGCGCGAAGCACTTGCCCCGCAGAACCGACTACCGACTAAGCCCCATCGAGCTCCACCACACCGACTCCACGAAACTTACGGTACCGCAGTGCGCGCCGAAGCGGGTATGTACTTTGCCTATTTCTACCGTGAAGCAGTAATGCGTTTCGGTTTGAAGGGTGAGGCAGCCGTCGTTACTATACTTGAGACCTTAGAACTCATATCTCAAGGTAGCTGGCGCATTTACGTTGTAGATGTCTATGGGCTCCAGTAACCACTTAACACCAGGGGGTCTGTGAGCTCGTCCACACATCTAAACAATAAATAAAAAAAACTCTCACAATTAGTATGTACTTATGTGTACACATAATTAAAGATATAACTCGAGAACAGTATCAGTTATATTTACGGCAGCACAATGACACTCTGTTTATAATAAGTCTTTTGATGGGAACACTTCCTGAACAATTTTCATTACCTCACAAAATATCCTATCTTGGAGTAAACTTTTAGCGCGCCAATTTTAAATCCAATCTGTCTCTATGTGCATTTTAGACACAGCTGAACCTACAGCATTCACATGTGTATTTTCATTCGGTATATTCAGCTTGTATTTCAGAACTTTTCGTTTCATAACCGTATTCTTTTATTAGCTAAGACGGGTAGAGGACCTCAAAGCCTCCTTATTGTCATTAATAAAAGCGTGATAGCTGCTGTCCATACAAATATAAATTTACTTGATAGGACTACTGATCTACATATGAGGTCCCATCACCAGCGCCTACAATATGAATTAAGCGTTTAGGAAATAACATTTATGTAGGAACAGTGATAAGGATACGAGTGTTGACACCAGATACGTATGAGACAGAAGTAAAAATACTAACAATATCTCGAGAATGTCTGACTGGTATACCCGTATCTCATCATTAATAGCCGAAGAAACCATACTCATTAAGGTCAGATGTAAATTAAATATTTTCCGTTTCCTAATTAGAAAACAATGCAAATAACATCCAGATTGGATAATTGAAAAATATATAAAGAAAAATTAAGGCCGCGTTATTAATTAACCATTCGTTTGGAAGAAATTAGAAAACGAGCCTCCGGGGAATAAAAACATCGCAAGCCGTCAACGCCCCCTCGACAGCGCTGCTTGGAAAACATTCATCCGACTGAGTTCACTAGTAAAATAACAACGTCCATTTGTTACAAAAAGTCCATTCATCAAACAAGATAACAATGTCACGGCGTTATCAAAACATGACCCGTGAAGCGATCGCAATGTTTTGCTACGCGAATTTCACCTCCCAGCAAAAAGTTAACACAATGGAAAAGTTTTCGCTTCTGAAATAAATCGTTTCATTTATTATAAGCTTTGTATTATACTACATGTAAGCCTATTTTACGACTCGTTTAAAGCACCGGATGCCCGAAACCGCCTATTAACTTTAAGGTGTTAATTTTTATTAATGTAATTTAATATGATCTTTTTGTACTTTAATTTTGCGACTGCACTTGACTATTAAGAAGTTGTTCTCTATTGCGCATAGGGTTCGGGTTATAAAGTTTTACTTTAAGAGAAGCTAACTTACAAATATTGAAATTCATTTATCATACAACAGCAGTATGAGTTCTTTAACTTCATTAAATATACCTAGTCAGGTCATAAATTCTGTCACATGTTTAATGTAAAATAATTGAAACAAGTTTATTCATTATGTAACCATTCATATACCAAAATGAACTTAACAAAACATAGATTATGACACTAAAGTTTATTCAAAATTACCTCCGTGATTTTGAATACAGGCCTTCAATCTGCGCGGCCAGTCGTCTATCGCAGCACGAACTAGGTCCATGTCAATATCGGCGGCTGCCTTAATCAAGGATGTCTTGAGTGACTCCAAATTGGGATGAGGCTTTGAGCACGCTTTTTCCTCCAAGTGTTGCCATATCTTGTAATCTAACGGATTCAAATCTGGACTGGAGGAGGGCCAGTCTTCGTGCCGGATGAAGTCGATTTCACGCGCCGCCAGCCAGTCTTGTGTGCTCTTCGCTCTATGGGCTGGCGCCGAATCTTGTTGGAATACCCAGTGCCTGTTATTGAACATGGTATGAGAAACAGGTTCCACAAGGTTCGTCAGGACTGTATTTTGATACACAACTGCATTCGTTTTTACACCTTCTCACAAAAATGTACCTCTGTTAAGCCCCAATAAGAAACTCCCAACCATACCATGAGCGAGGATGGAAAATGACCTCGTTGGACACGCGGAATACGGTTGCTCGCTTCTTCACTACTGTGTGCGTACACCTTATCATTTTGTTTGTTGTAGCTCTCTTCTACGGTAAAAATTTTTTCATCCGAAAAAAGAATTTTCCGATATTTTTTTCCCGCGTACCGCTTCAATAAAGCGCGGCATCTCTTCAGTCTCAAGTCCATTAGACGAGCATTCAAACGATGTCCTGTTTTTCTTCGATATGCCCGAAGCCCTAAGTCTTCATTTAACACCCTTTTCACCGTGGTTCTGCTTAACCCCATCTGAAGGGCCAACAGTTTCGGCTTACGTTTGGGATTTCTTTGAATTCGCGCCTTCACAGCTTTTATCACTGCTGGAGTCCTAACAGACCGAGGGCGACCACTTCTTGACCTGTCATCTACACTAGAGTCTTCATTGTATCGTTTGATGGTACGATAAACGAATCTTTTGGTTATATTCAAATTTTTCAGTATGTAAAAAATTTGAATTGGCGCGTAACCGCAACGATGCAACGCAATAACTGCAACACGGTCTTCTTTAAGCGTCCACTCCATATTTAAAAATGAGTAAAATTCTAAAAGTATACATTTTTATTTTCATGAACAATTCGAAATTCGAATTCAATAAACTTTTTTGTGGCCAGCATTCTTAAAGAAAAGTTTTTACTGTGTGACAATACTTATGACCTGACTAGTTATTTATTATATATGCGAAATTGATGAGTTTACAGCCTTTTTTTTGGTTTCTTAAAGAGACAATTCGTTAAAGATGCATTCTTCCACATTGCAATGAAGTCTCTGTGATGAATTGGATCCTTTTTTTGGTCAGAGGCCCAACCTCATACTAGGTATCCGTGCCTAGTTTACGAGCGCGGTATGTGAAACTTGACAGTCTGCAGATCTTGCGAGCACACTGCGGGTCCAAGTTGTTCTTAAATCCCTACCCACTAAACCACTTAATTTGCACTCTCGGACCCGTTTTCTGATTTCCGCCCGAGGTCTTTTTCTTTTTTTTTCCTACCTATGCTGATAGCCTTGAGAGGCTATTTCAGCTTTACCCTAGCGTGTAGGTGAGCTGTCGGGACTCAAACTGGAAGTATTGCTAACACTGGCCTTAGCAAGAGCAGTGCTTCGCAGAATATACCACCAGATCGGAGACGCGACCCACTGAGAAGATCCGGCTAGAAACTCAGTGGGCCGTCCGAGGTCAGAACCCGAGCAGAGTATGGGGGTTCCCGCGATCAACACTTGCAACCAGACACCGCCTCTAGGACGCCCAACCGACGGGTCATCGAAGCGAACATCGTCGACCAATGACGCCGGTCTCCGCGGTATGTATTGTCCATAGCCAAGCAAATCCCGGAGCCTCCCTCCACATTTCACTAAATGTATCTATCTATTATTAAATGGGATCTATTTCCACCAACCAACATTACCTGACATCAGCCTGAGTGTAGTCAGCTTATGAGCTTATGGCCTACCTGATGGTATGTTGTTATGGCCTTTACGAAAATCAATAATGCCATGTAAACCAATACCAAGTCACTACCTACTTATATGAATAAGTCAAAATGAGTTTATTATTAAAAACCAAACTTAAAATCAAACTACATTTTCGAATATAAATTCATTAGAAAATATATTCATTCACAAAACATCATGCTAGTCGTTTTTCATTGAAAACTATTTTTAACGAAAGCTTCAGGAAACTATTAAAAGTTGAACGAAATTCGATTCGTCGTATTCACACAGCCATACACTGTATGAATTACCGACCTATCTACACCTCGCATCCAATTTTCGATGACGGTCGACAAATCGCGCACGGCTCGGTCCGCTCCAATTTCGGATGACAAGACCTACATTAACCTTAAGAGGCCTCTGTCACCAGCTCAACACATGGGAAGAATAAATTCCATTCAATAATAAATTAAGGTTTTTGTCAAAAATTGTTGGGAATTTTCAATAGAGCTGCGACGGCTACCAGGCTTTTCAACGAATAAATCAATGATTTGAGTTCTGAATATGAATACTTCTTTGATAACGATGTGTTTTGAAGAAACACGCAAAAGCGACAACAAATACAAACACAAGATATAGCCTGCGAGAGAAAGAGCTAAAAAACTTTTGAAAGTGAATTATTCTGTATGTGCACTAATATTTTGAGCGAATCTCGGCAGACGTCCCTAGTCTTTTTAAGCAATCACCGAAGATCGTAGACGACATCAGAGCCGCCTTGAGATATGAAGTCGATATCTTTATTCCATTGAAATAAAGCCCTAAGTGTTTTTCAAACTGAAACTCATATTATATTCGACAGAAATAAGCATGACGGTGGCGCATTCCTGTGCGAACTCGCTTTTGTTTTGGGCCTACGGTCCACCTGATAAAGTGTTGTCACTGTACTTAATGAATATCATCAATTCTAAGGGTGGCGAAACTCAAGAGAAGTTAAGAAGTAAATCAAACTGAATATACTAGAGACGAATGAAGAAGTAGTAACAATAGCTCGAGAATGTAATGTTCCCACATTCGTATCTCCTAACGTATTATTATTGCTATGAACCATTGATGTCAAACGTTTATTATTTTTACTTTTATTAGTAATCTCTGGAACATTTTTTGATAATCGTTTTCCCTTTTTTTAAACATGAAGTTGAAGCCTCAATTAATTTGTATGATGGCTGCGTCTGTTGAGTCTAAAGTCAGAGAGACTTTAACAACACGCCCTTTTTTTCTTTTAACGCCGGGTAATCCATTTACGGATACCCGGTCGAGGGCGGTAACGGACCGGGCTATGTCGGACTCCGGCACCTGCAGAGAGAAAGAGGGAGACGAAGAGGGCCAAGGTCCTTCACCTCCCCCAATTACTCTCAAGAGACTACACATTGATAAAGGCCCGCGAGTCACTCGCCTCGCAAAAGCAACTACTCGACTAAATCCCATTGAGCTCCACCACACCGGCTACCTCAAACCTACGTTACCGCAGTGCGCGCCGAAAGTCCGCCTTCTCCGGTACCCGTCCTTGTGATACGACGGGATTTCATCCCCGGGAATATCCCGAAGGATATCGTCTCGGGAGACACAACGTAGGCGGCGCTCAGGAGCCACCTTGCACTGCCTCACCACCGGACTGACAGTCGAGTACCGGGCGCCCTGCACTTGGCACCCGACAGCCCCTACGGGGGCTGAGCGGGAGCGTCACGCCGCGCCGCCCACCCCGCCTTCTACGCTGAGGTGCAGAAGAGGGATCCCACTCCCTTTAGCGCTCCTCAGCCTCACCTCAAACCTATGTTTCTGTTTATATTACTTAGAGAGCGTTTTATAAATATACTTTTAATACTTCGACTGATTAATGATCTTTTTTTTTTTTTTTTTTATGATTGAAGGATTACTGGTGGCCCGGAGGCCTTTCCAGTTTCACCAGGACAGGTGGGCGAGCAAAGGCTCAGCCAGGAGGGGTGGGATTTGCTAACAGCTACCCGAGCGCCTCCGAAGGAGACCTAACAACTCAAGAGTAGCTGCTTCGCGAATGAATCTACTACCGGATCGGAATCGCGACCCGCTGAGAAGATCCGGCGAGAAACTCAGCGAGCTGATTCATGGGTTAGGTTGCACGGCGAACTCTTTGTCGAGTTCGACGAGTACGGTTACCGAGGTCCCTAAGCCTGCTCCTAGAGCTGAAGGCGTCTAGTGCAAACGTTATTGGATCTGAGGGATCCGTAAGGACGTGTCTAGAGCGTCGACGGTGACTGGCTCCTGCATGATCAGGATTCGGGGAGTAGTCAGCGGCGGCTACGATAAGGCGATTATCATGACGCATAGCCTTATCGAAGTACCGTTCCGACGCTGACTTCATGTATTTCTGGATAGATTCGAGGCCCAGGTCGTCGTGTAGGTCAACGTTCCTCACGAACCACGGAGCTCCGACGGCTAACCTGCAAAAGCGGGATTGTAGAGATTGAAGGGTGTCTATGTGTGTGCGGGCCGCGTGAGCGAACACCACACTCGCGTAAGTCATGACGGGCCTTATGCAAGTTTTGTAAAGTGTCACCTTGTTCCGAAGGGACATTTTACTCCGCTTACAGATCATGGGGTAGAGTCTACCGAGAATAAACGCGGCACGGTCACGGACTGATTTTATATGCGGGCGGAATGTCATCGATGCATCCAGGGTAACGCCCAGGTACTTGACCTTCCTGGCCCAGGGTATGGATTGACTAAAGAGAGTAATCGGGGGTGTGAGATTCCTCCTCCTAATACGGGAGGAAATCCGTGTGGAGCTTCCCCTCTGAAATAGCACCGCAGTACTTTTCGCTGGGTTGATGTCTATGCGCCATTTTTGGAACCACTGTCCTAGGGCTAGGGCTGCGCTCTGAAGCTTCTTCGCGATTAGGGACTTGTTTCTACTGGAATAGTAAACAGTCGTGTCGTCGGCGAATAAAGCTAAATGGGCCGGCGGCGACCGGGGAATATCGTTAACGAATAAGCTAAATAGGAGGGGTGAGAGGACAGAGCCTTGCGGGACTCCAGCTGTGAGATGTCGTGGGGAGGAGCGGGTTCCCTCGACTCGATATCGAAAAGAGCGGTTCGACAAGAAGTCCCGTATGATGAGCACGAGACTATCCGGCACGCCCATGTTGAATAGTTTGAAAATCAAACCGTTGTGCCAGACTTTGTCGAACGCTTTTGCGACGTCGAAGAAGAGAGCTCCCGTGTATAACGGTTTTGGTCGATTAAGCCCCACAAGAATGTGCTCCGTGAGGCGGTGCACCTGTTGAACGCATGAGTGATTTGTACGGAATCCGAATTGTTCATCGATGAGAATGCCCTTGGATGAGACGAAGTCTCTGAGGCGTTTGTAGAGCAGACGCTCATACAGTTTGCCTAAAGACATGAGGAGGCTAATCGGGCGGTAGCTCGTCGGATGATTTTTTGGTTTACCGGGTTTATGTATGCCGATAACGTCCGCTTCTTTCCACACCGCGGGAAAGATACAGTTCGCCATAGCGGCATTGAAAATAGATGCCAACATCACGATGAGTTGGACGGGTAGAAGTTTAATAACGCGGTTGGATATACCGTCGGAACCGGGAGCCTTGCGAGGACGTAGGTCTTTGATCAAGTCTTTAACTTCCATCGGGGTGACGGGTGGTAACGCGTCCGAGGGTGGCAAGGAGACTCTGCGTTCTACCTCACTGTCTACTAATTCTACATGAACAGGGTCCACGGATTGAGTGCTGGGCGTGCACTGGGTTTGCAATGTATCGGCCATCAGCTCTGCTTTTTCATCATCATCGAACGCCGCGAGTCGGCCTGAGGGGCCTACGAGTGGGGGCATAGTTACTACCGTATCCGATTTGAGAGTACGAGCTAAGCGGTAGTAAGACCTTTGAGAGGGCGCGAGTCTTTCTAAGAAATCAGACCATCTGGCATCTCGGACTTCGGCGATGCGAGACTTTACGTCGCGTTGTAGGGCACGCATTCGAATTCGATTTTCCGCGGTAGGATACCTGTCGTAGGCGCGTATCGAGGCGTTCTTAGCTCTAAGGAGTTCCCTAATATCGTCGGACAATTTGAAGCGGTGAAGGAAGTCCTCCGCTACAACTTGTTTCGATGACCTATCTAATGTCGAGGTGATGTGTGACGTTAAGATGTCTATGGCTTCAGCGGTATCCTGAGGAGACGGGGTAGAGTCCGGGCTAAACGGGAGCGATGGTGGATCAGATTCAGCCAGGCTGATGCCCAGCGTGTGCCAATCCACCACAGTCCTCGTGACGGGAACGGAATCGGGAGCGCGGCCGAGCTTCATAACGACGGGACGGTGGTCTGAATCTAACTCTGAAACTACTTCGATCGAGTGTAAGCGCAGAGTTACGTTTTTTAATAACGCTATGTCGAGTATATCCGGGCGATGCGCGATATTTAGCGGGTAGTGAGTCGGAGTTAGCGGAGCGACGATATCGAAGGCGAGATCATCGACTAACGCGTCAAGCCGTCTGCCATTCGGGGTTGTAGTGTGTGAGTTCCACCTGATGTGTTTACAATTTAGGTCGCCCGCCAGAATGACAGAGCTCCCCATGCCGAGCAGCGCCTCGATATCACTGCTTAGAACGATCTTATCCGGTGGAAGATAAACGGACGCGATAACGATCGGCGCGTGTCCCGTCAGTGAGATTCGGCACACTGATGCTTCGATATTAGCGAGCGCGGGAGGATCGAGCGGAACGCAATGCAGGGCTCTTCTATAGTAAATGACGGTACCACCACCACGAGCAGAGAGCCTGTCGTTCCTGACCATGTTATAGTTTGCGATTTTAGGGTCACGGCGCGCGGGCTTAAGTAGGGTCTCCTGCACTAAAAAGATATCAATTTGATGGTCACGCAAAAAGTCAGAAACCTGATCACGTTGATTTGCGAGACCGTAAGCGTTAAAAAATCCTATCGTTACGGATAGGGGCTTTATTCTACTTATATACGCCATTGATTACCGGCGGAGTGAGGGGAGGACGTACGTATTTAATGACGCGTATACGTCGGCGTATTCTTGCACAACGGCGATAAAGTGTTGTGCAGTGGAGGCAGCGCGAATGGCGTCGCCCAAAGCGTTAACGCGCTCAAAGTTGATCGACTGAAAGAAGTCGATCGCTAAAGCGAGATTGTCGGACGCGGTCGGAGGGCAAGTCGCGGGAGAGGGACGAGTCGCGGGGGCGGGACGAATTGCGGAGGAGGGAGTTGTAGCCGTGTTCGTGTACGGCAGCGGTTTCGCCCAGGCCGAGACACTGGGCACCGGCGCCGGAACGAACGCTGGCTTAGCCTGCGACACAGAGGGTGCCGAGGCTTTGATGTCTGGGCCGGAAGCTCGGAGGCGGTTTTGGCGGGCGACGCGTCGATTTATTTTAGGGGCTCGGGGGCATCCGCGGTAATTTGCGGGGTGACCCTGTGTTTGACACAGGACGCAGCTAGGCGGTTCCGTCGCGGTTTTTTGATCGCGAGTGCATAGGGCCGTGGCGTGATCGCCTAAGCACTTGACGCATCGGGGGCGCGCGTGACAGTTACGGGAAGAATGCCCGTATAATTGGCAGTTATGGCACTGGCTAGGTGTGCCTTTCTTGTGTGGGGTTTCGACTGCGATTCCGGAAAGGCTACAGACCGTTCGGATGTTGAATATTCGCTTACCCTCGGGGGTAGGCTGGAGGGCGACGAGAACCATATTATATGGCTCCCTTCCGCGGCCTGTATGCATGCGGTGTACGGAGTTAACCGGTAGGCCTTGTTCGAGAAGGTCGGCCTTAACGAGCTCGGCATCCAACTCTTTAGGGATGCCACGTATAACGGCACGGAGTTCGCGCTCCTCCTGGAGCGTATACGTGTGGAAACTTATACGCTCCTTACGGAGGTAAGAAGAGAGGGCCCTATGGTCGTCGGGTGTTCGAACCTTAATTTGAATGCCGTTCGCGAGGTTACGGGCATTCGTGAAATTGATATTTTTGGCCTTAAGGGCTAGAGAAACTCGTTCCCAAGCTGCCTTCTCTTGAAGGATTACCGGGGGAGGGGTCTGGGTTTTATTTTGTGCCACCGGACGCGGCGACGGAGTGGCACGGGCTGGAGGCGCAACGGGAGTCTGAGGGCGGGGGCGCGACGCGTTCGCGGCTTTGCTAATTTTAGCGGCCGCGGGAGCTCGAGACTCCGCGGCACGCTTCTTACCCTTTTGCACCAGGGTGAATCCATCCGTCGATGAGGCGGGGGCGAGGTCGACCTCCATCTCCGAGTCAGAGTCGGAGGACGAGGAGGCGGGCGCAGGTGACCTACGAGTAGGTGTTTTGGAGGGTGCGACGGAGGCCGCGGATGATCGCGCTGCTGGAACGGTGACCACGGCGGACGACGCAGCAGTTTTACTCGCCAGTATAGGCGACGCGGGAACGGTAGGCACGACGGAGGCTGCGGTGCTCGATGCAGAAGCTTTGCACGCAGGTACAGGCGACGCAGGAGCAGCGAGCTCGGCGGAGTCCACGAGAGGGCTCGCGGTGTGATCGGCCTTGAAGGCCTGAAACTCGGAAGTGAGCTTTGGGTAGCGAAGCCGGAGAAATTCCGCAAATACAGCGTCCATGATGGCTACGTGCCCAGGGGGGGCTACCCTGGGTCTTAGAAAACACTCGCCTTGCGGCGAGGCCCCAACTTCTCGGACCTGAGCGGTTCTATTGAACACAGGTGGCGATGCGGCACGATTACTACAGGACAAAGAAAAAAACACAACAAAACGGAAATAACAAAAAGAAACAAAACAATTAAACACTTCCAGGAAGACAGTTTGTCGGCAGATGTACCACGAACACAGAAATAACAAAAGGAAACAAAACAATTAAAAACTTCCAGAAAAAAAACACTTGGTCGGCAGATGTACCACGAACACAGGCCGCGCGAACAATGGCCGGGCTAACAAAAGCCGGGCGAACAAAGGCCGGGCAATCGAGTGGTCGATGAGCACGTCCGCACGTGACGGGTGCCTCTATCGGAATGATAAATGATCTCTGAGTCGACCTGGTGTTCAATAGTTACAGGAGCTCATACTCTACGTGAATGTAGCTACCTACTTTAAGACATGAGATTTAAGACTCAACCGTATAGTACAAGGACTATACCAATGCCAATAGCCAATGTTACAGAATTATAATAAATGATCTTTTGAAAATTTTCATGCACTTTAAAGTAGTTTCAAGTGAGTTTTCAATATCATTTTGATTAAAAATTCGTAGATTTTCCTTATAGAGTCATTTCACTCGACTGTTACTCTCATCGATTTATGAACGTACTAGTAACAGCGTATAAAATTTTCGGCGCCGAGATTTTATGCCGATTTTTATAGCATTGTCTCCGTAAATGTTGTCCGAGTTTTATTTGACAGTATAAAAAATGAAAGCCGTGTTGTGATTATGTTATCATCATAAGCATGATAAAATGTTCATAATACCAATATTGCTTACCAGCTTACCTTTGCGCTTATTGCGCACAAAGTTAATGCTTTTTTATTTATTTAGTAAATATAATACCTATAAGATTATTTACATTTAATCATTGCGAAATAATGTAGTTTAAGATCTGTCAGAACAGAATAGCAACTAGTCTCGCTACATACAAAAGCTATTAACCAAATTGAAATTGCAAACTAAAAACTATCAATAATACGGGAACAGAGTAATCGAATAACAAATATAATATTACCTCCCACCCGTTGCTTGTACCTGAGTAGATTCGTGAAAATCTCGTATGTATTGCTGAGGCTGTGCATCGCACTCGATCCTTGAATTTTACGGTTCGGTACCTACGAATAGACAGTCTTATTCACAAATCTGAATGCGTGACAACACAACAGTCGTGTACCCGTCTTTGTCAACGACTCGACTTGGCGTAATCCCAAACGACTGAGGAAAGGTAACATAGCTCTTTATTAACATTATATTTCGTGTGACAGCAAGAAATGTTCCATTTGTACGCGGTTTGCAGTTTTCATAGCGTTTTCCGTTTTATTTATGCTTTGAATAACAAAAGCATGACAAGGTTACATTTCGGATCTATTCAAATTATTTTAGGTTAATTGTAAGGCGAGATAAGCGTTTACTGGTGTCTAAAAACCCTCAAAATACAGTTGAACTTTCTGAGAGAAGAGGTCATCCGACATGAGGGTATAATTGCTCCGTGGCATAATTAAGCAGAACTTTGGACACGTATGGACTTGCATTATAGCTTATCGCGAATATCACAGATATAATTCGTCGTGGTCTAAAGCACAAGACGTCGTAAAGTAATGCGACTACGCCGCGGCCGGTGTGTTTTTTGAATAAAATAATTACGTAAAAAATGTTTATGAATGACTTCTACGACGAGGAATGCCGTGGATCTTTCACCACATCTTGTGTAATAAAAATCAAATCCAAATCAATTGTAATAAAATCCAAAAATAAAAAAGAATTTGGGTATTATTTTTAGCACGTCATACAATAAGCTCGCGTGTATAGGTAAAACCAGCCTGCTCGTTTCAAAAGCGAAGCAGTCACACCTTTTGGCTTGAAGGGTAGCATACAATCAAACTTACCCATGTCCCAGGGTAGGTAACGGCATTCACATTGTGATGTCTATGCTATGCTACGATGGCTCCAATCACTTAACATTAGTTGGGCACTGGAGACTTTCATAAGTCGAAGTAATAAATAAAATCCCGGTGCAATTTCTTTCGACTACATAATTCATGATACTTATGCCATAAAGGTATACCATAACAGCAATCATTATTCTCTTTTCATATTAAGTCTACGGTCACTAATTTCCCCTCAAGACTATTTTTCCGCAAGACAAATTATAACAAGTGCTCGCACTGGCAGTTTTCCTCTTAATTGGTGTCTAGATGACAGATTAAGGGCGGGAAAGCCGTGACGTAATTGACAGCTCAATCTGAGCGGCGGTCGCGTTGATGGATCTCACTGTTCCATTTTCTATAACACCATATAAATTAAGAATGAAAATGATCCTAAATTAAAAGACCAAAGTAATAATATTGTGACTAGAATAGCAAGTAAAATAAATTTTCAAAGAAAAATGAACGCATCGAAATGACAAAACGAAACAAATTCTTCAATTTTCAGTTATAAAGAGTAACAATTTAAAAGTAGAATTTTTGCACTAATAGCTTTTTATACATTTTCACACGGAACCACACAATAATAGGTTTTCTTTAGTTAAGCTTGTTGATGGACATAAAACTGCTATGAAATGCCCACAGTTTAACTTCTCTTGGTCTTTTACTTTTCACATGAAAACTACTCCCCGAGAATTATTGCTTTAGGTATGGGAGAGTAAAGTGCGCAGTAAGTCTCTATTATCTACGCCGTTAGACTCGTGTGAATGAAGGCGAACGAACGTGGTTCGAATCCACAAACCAACCCTACTCTTACTCTACCACTAATATATCTAATATGCTTTTTGTTTTTCTTCACACTCGACTTACATTCAATTAGATTTGTAGTTGACTTTACATTTTATCTACCGTATTATATGAATATCTTATGTATATATTAAGTAAACTCCGTAAAATGGTTTTTGCTTTACTAAATAATCTTGAACTGGAATCTACTCCAAGATGATCAAGATTTATCTTGATATGTCGATTTCCTATCTAAAATATCCCGTATGGTCAAGTTCGGAACTATCTCTCCCCACTATCTGTAACTAAGGAGGCAACTCTGAATGGGGTTTAATTTGTTGGTAGAACTGTTGGAAATATCCGCTGGCCGCACTATTCAGCTGATGGAACACATTTCGCAAGAACCTTCCGCAAAACTTCCAAGATTATGTTAGTGCGCTTCCAATTCCTATCAAAACTTTCGTCGTTTATCGCTATTTACTGCATTAAAACAGTGAATACGACAATGTTGGCTAATTAAAATCACAGCGGTGTAACCAATTTATGTTTGCTTGGTTCGAATTTGTCAAATAGATATCTTATTTAACTATGAAAAACTTAAGGTTGCGTCTTCTCGCTACAGCGGGAATTAGTGTTATCTAAACATTGGTGTTTGAAAAGTGAACATGACAAAGATCTCTGCTCGATTCCTAGGAGCTGCTTTTATGTTTGGGATATTCCGTGATAATTTCACGCTATAGTAGCATAAGACCTGTCATCTTCTATTCCAGATTGAAATCAGCAGGTCATTAGATTATATATAACTCGAGATAAGTTGCGACTTCTTTTTAAGTGTTTTTTTTTATTTATTTTACTGGTGGTAGGACATCTTGTGAGCCCATACGAGTAGGTACCACCACCCTGCCTATTTCTGCCGTGAAGCAGTAATGCGTTTCGGTTTGAAAGGCGGGGCAGCCGTTGTAATACTCGAGACCTTAGAACTTATTTCTCAAGGTGGGTGGCGCATTTACATTGGCAGATGTCTATGGGCTCCGGTAACCACTTAACACCAGGTGGGCTGTGAGCACATCCACCCATCTAGGCAATAAAAAATATGTAGCTATTACTCAAAACATTAACATTATAACACGACATTCACTTTACTATATCAGTGTGACATTATGCATTGGAAACACACGACTCAGCGCGTATCACGAACGACGCGCGTGCGCAGATCACTCAGCGCCCCGCGCGAGTCGGTTTGAGATCCTCGGCCGCGAAGCCCGTGTCGCTTGCTTTCCGAACGCTTATTGCTATCTATCGTTTATCCGCTAACAACAGCTGTTATTGTGAACATTTTGTGTTACGGTTCTACTCATTTCCACTTTTTCTCTTTTCTATGGTTTTGTGTATGTCTTCGTGTCGTCGACCTATCTTATGTGTTAATTAATAAACTTTTTTTGTGCACCGGATATCATTATTACCTACGACACCTGGCATTCCTAACGGACAACTGATATATCTACCATAAATATATCGTCTCCTTATACTCACTTAAGGGACAATGTGCGATGAGCACAAGAGCTAGTAAGGCGAGGAACGCTTGCTGATATTCGAACCTTACTCTGAAAATTGGACATGCCGTATCTGCGATACATTAAAGGCCACTTTTAATAATACTTTTAAAATAGTACTCGTCAAGGTTGAGATCTCTGTTTCTGTATCATCGCGATTGCAACTTATACAGGTTAGGTATTTTTTTTCGGAACAAAAACATTTTACCTCAACACCATCCGGATCTCGAATTAAGAGGCCAGACAGAAGATATGTTTACTCATAAGGGATAAGATTATCTTATAGTGCGCTGACGGCCATTTAACTCTACAGCTAGCCATATAGTTCAATGTTACAGTCCGCCGGAGCGCTGCTTCCCTGATATGAATTGCTTTGTGAACATAGAAGGGCAATGTGGCAAATAATTGGGCATTGTTACCCACCTACCTCATTATTAACGATACGTTAGTGTTTTTATTGCCCTTCTAGGTAGACGAGTATACGGGCCTCCGGATGGTGAGTGGTTACCGTCACTCATGGGCGTCAGCAACGCCAGGGGCAGAGACAAGCTGCAGCCTATAATTAATGTTAAATCCGTTAAAAATATTAATAAAAAGGTCCATAAAAGAAACTGTACCGGTTATGAATCAATGATATCAAAATTGCTGTTCTTATACGGATTTAAGTGTGTACGTAATACGGAACTGTTATAATATATTACAGTTATACAGCAGATAACTATTCAGCTTATTCCCGCTCTATAATGCTCGTCGTAAAATTTTACGAGGAATCTTCCATAAGCTCTGATTGCACAATCAGGGGCGGATATGTAGATTGATATTGATTGTTAGGTATACCGTCTCTGCTATTACATATTTACATGCATTGTCTTGTTGGTGTAACTAAGCTGTGAAGATAACAACCAGGAAATATAAATTTTTGAATTTCTGAATTCAAGAGATTTGTTTCATCAAACAAGATAATCTGGATCAAAATTTATTCCATTTATATTTTGAGATCATAACACAATTACTTGAAAAGCCACAGTGGAATACGTTTTTACCTAATTTAACAGCGTCAAAGGGTGAAAGAACTCTCACATCGTTTATTTTCTGTGTAAACACACTCAATAAATTCTTCACGTTGATCCGCGGATGAACCCTTGCGACGTATGAAAATAGCGTAATACGTACGGTTCGGTACGTGGCATTTCGCTACGAGGGTTCCGTGATTCGCTCGAACCAAGGCGCCGGCCGACTACCCGCAGCGCGTATTGCATCGCTCACTGTCAACCTATAAATCAGCGTTTGTGGACATTTCTCGACCATCATACAATTTTATTATTATCATGCTATAAAATTCAGATACACGACGTATAAATACTATCTATTCTTAGATATCTGTATATATTTTTACAGTTTTTTAAGAACATACGTATTTAATATGTAATCAAAAATCCACAACTAAGACGAAAAAATCTTCCCGATCCTACAGACCGAATGGTAAACAGTCGATATCGCCCAAAGCATGTCATTTCGGATCTTCCCGATTCACTACGAGTGCTTTTAGGTACTCCAAGCACAAGTCATCGTTCTCATCGAAGCCGTCGCTTGCGACGAAGGTCTCGACGAGTAAATTAACTAACAGACACAGCCCACTGATTTTCTCGCCGGACCTTCTCAGTGGGTCGCGATTCCGATCCTGTGGTAGATTCTGCGAAGCACTCTTCCTAGATTTAGTGTTAGCAACGTCGTCAGGCTTGAGCTCACTTACTTCTTAGGGTTAGAAAAAAAAACAACGCGTAACCGAAGTGTACCTAATATCGCGAAGAGCCATCCATTCCTGTTTGAAGAATGGGACAACCGATGCAATTGAAATATCTCATGTCTCAAGGTGGAGTTTTACGTGTGGAGATTTACGTTATATTTCGCTATGCGTTTCTATAACTACTTAAAATCAGATACGCCGTAAGCGCCACTCACCCAAACAATTATAAAAAGGAATGCTGTAAGGAGGGTGTTCTTCATACCGCTAATATTGTCTTTTTTTACTACCTACCCTTTATTTTACTACTTCTACAGACTAACTTTTGGCTAGAATACGTCGAGTTGCAGTACCCACCTATATTTTATTATAAAAGTTGGACAGAAAGGGGAAACAAAGACAGTTTTGGAAGAATTCATCAAAAGTTTTTGATTGTATTACGAATAACTCTGTCAGGATTGCTTGTTAATCTTTCTGCACTGTGTATTAAACTTAGTTTTTTCAGTTCATCTCTCTTATAAATTTAATTTAAGACGCTCTTTTTAGATAGATAATTTATATCATAATAATGATTACAGTATTTTACAAGTAAGTCAATAGTTGGACTGATGATACCCGGATTAGAATACCAAGCAAAAATAACAGAGAACCAATTTTGCAACACAAATCTTTGACAAACCACAAACGTTGTGGTATGTGATTTCTACCACTCCAAAATAAACATTTAAAAAGTCGGTTGTCTGTAAAGTCGGTTTACAGGCGATAGTTGAACGTGACAACGTCGAAAATACTGATGGAATGGTTTCATTTTTCAAAAGAAAATTTTAATTTTATTTGTTTGATAGATATTTTGTATGGATATAGAGAAGGAGGTAAATGGAAATCACTATTGGATTGATCAAGTTACATTTATTTGTACGCATAAATACAATTATGTCGATATTTTTTTTGTTTACAATGTGCCTCTTTGTCGCTCGTTGCGCGCTCTCGCTTGCATTTCAAGCCTTAAATGGAACGCCTCAGAGCGAGGTGTGAGTGATCAGTCAGTCAGTGAGTCATCACATGAGTGATGTTGTTTCGTGCGTGCACCCGGCTCCATCGAATTATAAGACGTTGTCACGTCAAAAATGTTGTCTTCTAACTTTATTAAGCTTAGAATGTTCATTTAAAATACGATACTTTGAAAGATAAATAATGAGAGCTTCGTAATTGATCAACGAATCGGCGAAAATAAAACCGAAAGAGGACTTTCATAAGTCACGACACAGACAGTCTTTGTTCGACACATGTAACAATATGCGTGAGTAGCTGAGCCGGGTTCGTGGTCGGCTCCCGTTTAATTAATCTGGATTTGATGAGGGATTAAGTTAGCGCGACGCGTGACGGATCGAGAGCTCGGCGCGTCCTGGCCTCGTCTACTGCGGTTTAAAACGGATTTTCCTCTCATTTCGCATCCTCAGAATTCGTACAAACATCTAAGAAGAGCAATTGACTTCAAAGAACTTTAATGCGCAAGTGTGACTTATAAAATCAAACATTTGTAAAAAAAAAAACTAGCCTTTTTCTTGCTGAAACTAATAAAATGTAAGATTCTGTACAATGAAATTCAGCTCAACACAGCATTACGTAATGTGGTGTGTGAAATCAGCTACGCGGTGGGCGGGGTGTGCCTCTGAGACAGAAAACGGTGGGCAACACGAAGCGTTACATGCGAAGCGCGTCTCTCCCATGCACCCATCTTCCAGAGATTCGGCAGTAGATTCATTCGCGAAGCAGCTACTCTTGAGTTGTTAGGTCTTCTTCGGAGGCGCTCGGGTAGTTGTTAGCAAATCCCACCCCTCCTGGCTGAGCCTTGCTCGCCCACCTGTCCTGGTGAAACTGGAAAGGCCTCCGGGCCAAAAGTAATACTTCAATCATAAAAAAAAAGCCAAACTCGTAGACGACGATGCTACGATCGCTCGGTCTCTCGGTTGATGGGTTTTCTCAAGCCCGCCTAAACGTAGTCGCTTACACTTACCCTCGGGATGCGCTGTTAGGTGAGAACCAATGGGAATTACGGAGTTTCATCGTCCGTCATCCGTTTGCTCTTTCGTCAAACTCGTATATGGTGGCTTACATGTGTTCTTTTTGGGCCTCCAGACATTACAGACTTGAATAACAATAGGACAATATAAGCGGCACGCCCTGGTGCTTATGCGCTCGCCACTGGTATTCGTCAGCCACGCCTCACATAATACCTCAGAGAAAACGGTACGGTAACCTGAAAAGGCCTAAAATTTAAGAGGCACTGCTGCGGCTATATACGCAGTTAAGAAACGAATAATATAACGGAAAAATTAATTAGTGTTCTTAATTTAAAACGAAGATTTACAGCGACTTTAATACTTTGAATTAAGCAGATAAAATATTCGATACCTTCTGCAACATGAAGCGAAATCCATTACATTAATGTTTAAGAAGAGCAACAATACGTCACTGTCAGAAGTGGAGAGCGGGGCCGGGAAGTGATTTCAAAGGCGAAATGCCCGCAACGTGCTGCGACTTCAGATTACGTCCACGTGAACTACATTAATATTTCCATGAATTAGCGGACGTGGCCGCTTCAACGATTCACTTCACTATAACATTTTAATAATAATCTACTTGACACAGTCTAATTCAATTTCCGTAGAAATGAAGGTGCTCTTGTGCAAACTTTCCCAAGAAAATATAGGTACTACCACTTGTAAGACTAGATGCACGTTTGCTTTTTAAATATAGGTTTAAGATTTTCAGCAGGCTACATTTGAAATGCTCTCCTAATTACTGGTGGTAGGACCTCTTGTGAGTCCGCGCGGGTAGGTACCACCACCCTGCCTATTTCTACCGTGAAGCAGTAATGCGTTTCGGTTTGAAGGGTAGGACAGCCATTGTAACTATACTGAGATCTTAGAACTTATATCTCAAGGTGGATGGCGCATTTACGTTTTAGATGTCTATGGGCTCCAGTAACCACTTAACACATGTGAACTCGTTCTCCCATGTAAGCAATAAAAAAAAAATTAAAAAAAAAATGTAAAATCAATCGGTGAATCTGCATTTTTTTACAAAGGCCAATGGAGTGAGTACTTACTAATTTTTTTTATTGCCCTTGTAGGCAGACGAGCATACGGCCCACCTGATGGTGAGTGGTTACCGTCGCCCATGGACTTCAGCAATGCCAGGGGCAGAGCCAAGCCGCTGCCTACCGCTTAATACTAATATACGAATCTATCAAAAACAAATCACACCATGAAATAACGAATTAAACTTTATTTTGAAAAAAATTACATAATAATAATAATATATAATACATAATAATATATTGATTTTTAAAAGACTCTCTTTGTCTTCAGATAATTCACAAACTATAGTTTTCTTTCTTCCATTCTTTCTAATCTAGAGAAATTGAAGACGTTATCAGCTTCGTAAATAAACCCAACTTCCATACAACACAGCGTTTTTAATATGATAAATCAGCAAGAAACATTTATAGACTATTTCATCCCGTAAAAAACAAAAAGATTTTTTGTTATTTCTGTATTAATTCAGGCGTGAATGATAAGTCTGAGATAAGGAAAAATTTTACATTGTGTTTAATAAAAAAACCATTATTCTCGTGTTAAAAATTAATTTGTCTCAAATAAAATCTTTTTCCTATCCAAATTCAAGTTTAAGTGGTATACACGAAGGCGACACAAGAGCGACTGAGACGGGTCGCCTAAACGTGACACTGAATAACTCACTACTGTAATGTCGGCAACTTCGCTCGCTCACGATTCTCCAAGGGTAATATTATACACATTATACTTTCATTAAAAATTATATATAGGCATCAAAATTATAGGATTGTTCCTCGGTTTTGTATGTATGTTATGTGTTGATTTTGGTATCTCGCAAAATTTAATTGCATAGAGGGGAATCGAACTCAGGTGTATCGTTACCGGAACCCGTGAGATATAATTACGTTAATGCGGTCACCCTCGTGACATGAAGTCTAAGCCTCAATCGTATAGTATAACAACAGCCCATCGATTCGAAATGCTTGGACTTACTCTCTTCCAATAGTTAAATCGTAACAAAAAGTTTAAGATAAAAGATGTATTTTTCCAATTCCGATTTTAACTCACCTCAAATTAAAGAAATATAAGGATAAAATAGAACGTAGTTCCATTAATCACACAAATAGACAAATCGACAGTGCCTCGCCACGCGACCGAATTACGAAAAGTCTCAAGGGAGAGAGTGTCTGTTAGCGCGATATTTTATACGCGGCGAAGATTCTTACCCATAACTAAAACTTCCTAATTAGAGTTAAACGTTCAATATTATTTGATGTTTTATAATTTAACGGTATTTAAAAATCGATGAAAGAAATCCCGCAAGAACCTGAATAGCGCTAACAACTATTTCAAGATAATCTTGTAAATTTATAAGATTCTAACATCATCAACAAGACAGCTGGTATACCTGATCGTTCGAACGAAATTTCGTACAAAGTTATCAAATAACCTGGATCAACAAATTATCATTATCAGCATACAGAAGCCCATTGCTTATTATCAGTCCCAAAGCTCGCCAAAATGACTCGTTCTACATTGCCCACATCCAGCGGATTCCCGCGCCCTTCAACAGGTTGTAATAACTATGATAACCGTCATAGCCCGAAGGATTGCGAGGTTGAAGTTACAGGACACATTCCGTAAAACAGACGGCCTCTGGGACTAAATATTTCTCGAGGGGCGACCTCCCACCGTAAAACGCTACGTGTGTAGTCCTCCCATAAAATACTTTTTACTATGGTAAATGATATGACCTAGGTAACGGACGGTAGATCTGCTATACCTATACAACAGTGCGTTTACTGCTCGTGATTTTACATACCAATGGATCTACAAACCGCCCGGAAGTTTACAGATCAGACAATGACACAATCAACTCTTTATCCCATAAAATTGCAGCGTCTTTCATTATTTCTGAACGTAACAGCGGGGTGCGTCTAGTATTTAATAATTATGTATGTACTTTATTAAACTGGTTTTAGCTTTGTAGGAATATCGTTGTGCTAGAGAGAAATAGCTTTCTTCATTCTCCTTTAACACCACTATCCATATTTCTAGCCGTGATCTCCATATTAAGAAATGGATGAATAAAACTTACCTAATTTGACTGACATCATAATTTCTGGGTATGTAAATATTGATATGTACTATTTGTATACACATATATAAATTACGTATTTCTCTTTGATGCCTTACCTTATGAGGACTACTCAATCTGCTCAACTCTCTAGTGATTTTCATATAAGTTAATCACGAAATACGTCACGAACATCCACAGCTATTTTAATTAATGTGACGACACAAGTGGAGATGTCATACTATTCAAACAATCGCCATCGACACGGTGATGTGAAGGAAAAAATCCAAAAAACGAATCGCATATTAATCAACTTATTCATTGGAAAATGTATTTTTCGTGCTGTTTCTTCAAGTTAGCTGTGGTTAACTGAATTAATTAATTAATTTAGACTTAAGTAATTAATCAAATGAAAAGGACGGTTCATCATAAATCCAATGCCTACTCAGCATAGTTGTGGTAGAACGCAAACAACCCGCTCTTGTTTTCAATCGAGACGAGTACCCTGTACAGCATACTAAAGTAAGTACAATAAGTTAATAGAAATAAAATTTTATCAGTAGTGTTATCTAACAAAAATAATAAGCAGACAAAAAAACATTTTATTATTATTAATTGCTTAGATGAATTGACGAGCTCACAGCCCACCTGATTTTAAGTGGTTACCGGAGCCCATAGGCATCTACAACGGAAATGCGCCACCCACCTTAAGATATAAGTTCTAAGGTCTCAGTATAGTTAGCTACAACGGCTGCCCCACCCTTGAAACCGAAACGCATTACTGCTTCACGGCAGAAATAGGCGGGGTGGTGCTACCTACCCGTGCGGACTCACAAGAGGTCCTACCACCAGTTTAAAAGATAATACATTATAAACATATATTAAGTACGTGTTTTTGGCGTTTCAAACCCGGCATCGCTCGTTACGAGGACTTCCTGGATTTCAGCATTTAGGCTTGACTTCTCAATTATGTGAAATTGTATCAAAATAAGATTTTCTTTCATTAAATTTATTTAACATGAAAGATAAATAAACTTTTCCAATTAAGAATAGCACAACGTCGAAATGATAGCAGCATTTTGATGTTTTACCGTGATTATTAAATCATGCCGTTGTTAAGGTTATCAATCGTTAAAATCGTTTTACAACTTCTATTTAGCACAAGGTAAGGCCATAAAAAGCAAGCCGCGGTCGAGAGATCGTTAATATTCAAAACATGGAAGGGACGACTGCTGTTGATTATCATATTCGAGAAATGCGAGGAAAATTTTGAATTCTTGAATCAACCCCTGATAAGAGTCCAGCAAAATCTTACATTGCTGCGTTTAATGTAATTCAAAATACATTCAATATTACGAGCTTAGTGAGATTCATACACTGAAAAAGTTGTATAACATGTCCAATTAATGCGGTCATAATTCTGAGTCTAATTATTCTACAAATTTCAGAAAAGTGGTTCAAGATCCAACAAAACAAAATTTAGGAAAAATTATCACCTAAATTGAATTTTTTATAATGAACTATTGATATTGTCTCGGCGAGGATTAAAAGTTCAATACAGCCATCAGCTTTTTGATATTATTTAATAATGTTTGCACTAAGTTAATTAAGTGGCTTATCACAGGCAAAGTAGTTATTGCCGCTAATACTTTAAGCTTTAAACTTGCTCTATTTCTTATATTATTCAATAAGCGCCTTTTAACACAATATTTTTAATGTTTTGTATCCAGTTAAAGCACTAGTGTCATTTTTTCTATTATAATATGCAATGTAGTAAAAATATATTATATAATAAAATTATAATATAATAAAATTTAATGTTTATATCATAAACCTAGGAAAATAAATCATAAATATGTATCCTGCCTGTAACAATAAAAACTATAAGATATTTGAAACCATAGAGTGATAAACTAAAATTAGTTGTAATTATACACATAGTTGAAGGTGGTTTGGGTTTGGTTGAAAGGAAAATAACCAGTACTCGTGTAACTTAGCTATAAATTTATAATAGACCATATAAAAATACAAAATAAATAAACGTTATTTCAGTAGATGGACATGGAGCTTCGCAGCCATTACTAAGATTGATAGGCTCAAGTAGGCATTAGGGGTATATGTACGGGGCGGCTTGGAGCTCCAAAAGCATCTTGCGGAAGCGGCACTTAGATTCATCTATCCACCGCAAAACCGCTCGTAGCCGGCGCGCTATTCACTACAATCCATCATCCTGCCTAGATCAATTAAACCCGACTCGGACTGTTATGTGCCAGACGGGAATGAGATGCCTAATGCAATCTTCATCACAAACAACTTTGTAATGACCCATTAATACCAGAATGCAGATCTAGAAAAAATAATCTGTATTAATATCTAATAAATTGTTACTGCTGCTGCTATATGATTATGGAAACCCAATACATAGTAATAGGTAATATACTTCACAGTTTTTTACGTTTTAATCCGACAAATTATTTCATTTCTTTTTCTGTTCAATATTACAAAGAACAGAAATTTTCAAACTAGATGCCACTAATATCAGCTGAAATAGTTTTACATGAAAACAAAATGTAAAATCACAATGACAAAACTAAACCAATCATCCATGTTTTTTTACATCGAGTTCCGCAAATGTGAGATGTGTATAATGTGTATCCCTGTCATAATAAAGTTATGTTAGAGTAAAGGCATATAAAATGCAAATACGAGAGTGCAGTAAACGAGATCTTGGCGGTAAATACGAGCCTGTTGGTGGCATCAGCCAACATAAATAATTCGTCATAACTTATGTGCACGATGTCGCGCCGCTCCAGACAAAAACACCTCGGAAACGGAGCTTTGATTTTAAATTCTAATTTTATGAAATGTCCTATTTGCATATCACAACGTGTATTTTATTCAAAAACTGTAGATTGGTTAGCTTTTAATTTTTTCCATAATACCTATGATATTTGAATGTAATATCTGTCAACTGCAAAATCATTTTTTATTATTATTTAAGTGTAATGAAACTACACCACGACTGTTTCGCGGAAAAAAGAAATACGCGTATAGTTAATTTTAATATTGCAAGATACAGACATAACTTAAAAAATATTAACCACCGGAAACACGAAAGCCTTAAATATGCTATTAGACATTAAATATTAATCATAAATAAGAAAATGGAGACATTAACTTTCGCGGATCGTTAATCACGATCCTGATAGTAAGTCTTTTTGATTTAAGGGTTGATTTCAAACGAAACCGCTCAAGACAAGTGCATGTAAATATAAA